>NW_022196905.1:255562053-255572822 GCF_008632895.1 Mastomys coucha
AGAAAAGCTGTCCAGATAACGTGTATAGGGATCAAAAGGTCTGCATCTGATCTGTCTGAAAGCACACTCGGTCCTGTTTACTGTTGCTTAGAGCTACAGGCTTGTCTTTGAATGCAGGTGTGCGTAGAATTGTGTCTTCGTAACAGGCCGCTCCCAAAGCGTAGGAGTTTAGATGAATTTTGCTCCCAGTAATGTTTGGCTGGTAGAATAAACTACCTCAACTTAATTTTATTCTGTTCCCATTAGTACCCTCCCCCTGCCTTCCCCATCACTTACCCACACTTTTACCCTCCGGTTCACTTAGTAAAAAGAATTCTTTAGTTAGTGAGATTTATCTCATAAGATATTTTATTTTCCATTTAGACTATGGCACCTTGGAGTGAAATGAGGGACTTGGCACACTCGGTTATTTCATAATGTGCAATTCAAGTTTCTAGTCAACTTGATAGAGAGTTCCTCATTTCTGTTTTCTTCAGATGTCTCTCTCTTAGAGTCTGAGTGTAAGAGGCAACATTGTATCTTAGTGATTGCTAAATGTGTAAGTACATCCTTTGGTTATATTGGAGAATAGGAATTTCTTCTCTAAACTTCCTCCATGGGTGAGATGTTTATATGCAATCAAAGTGCATATAAGACATCAATCCTATTTTCCGAAAAGGGTGGCCTCTCTGCAGGATTCTCTTACACCTGCTGGGAGTCATCAGCACTAAGAAGTTGCTAAAAAGAGGCCACCGGGGTGTAAAAGGGGCTGGGACCCGCTTCCTAACTGCTATGACCAGAAGCGCCTCAGCAAGAGAAGGTCTAAGGTTTTATCCCTTGCTACAGGCCAGGTGTGCTACACATTCGTGCCATCGAGGGAGCTCGGTGTCAGTCACACCAGGCTTGGGTTGTGATGTGTTTCAGCCATATTGTTGGCGTGTTTCCCCATCGGGAAGCTTTCCATCAAAGAAGCTACTCCAGAGAAGCACTTTCTGCTGTTGCTGAGGGAATGGCTTCAGAGGCGACAAATGGCCAAGAAGGGCAAGCTGACTTTGGTGAAACACCTGCCCAGAACCGAGCCATGGCCAGCCAGGGCAGGGAGAAACTGATAGCCAGGACAGCTGGGTGACGGCTCTGTTTTGGTTGATGTTTGTTTGTTTGTTTGTTTTTAATTCCTGAAATTTAAAATTCTTCTCAGTCTGCTTCAGGCCACTCCAAGGAGACAGTTCCTTGTTTAGAACGACAGGTGATGGCAATGTCACCAGTGCCTGGTGACTTGGTCAGTTCACTTTAAAAAAAAAAAACCACAAACAAACAAAAAAACAAAACAGGTTTTCAGTTCAGTTTATTGACACAGTAGCTACAGAAATTAATGTTTTATAAAATAAATCTGCAACTTAATATGGGATGCAATATCAACAAAAGCTACTAAGTGCCAAATTATTATTTTGTGTGTGTGTGTGTGTGTATGTGTGTGTGTGTGTGTGTAAAACTATCTTGTTGAAGAGTTAGGCTGTATTTAATTTTACTTCGATGTTTCAAAGTCAGTTATACCTCTTCATAACTCCCCTTTCAGCATTGTGAAATAGCTTGTTGCCCCTTCTACAGGGGCTTGTTTTACTACCCCACTTGTGTCTTGGCGTCTGAATGGTCCTTCCCTCCTCTGTAAGGCACTTCGACCGGATGCATGCTGTTGCATTTGGCAACTGAGGCTAGATCTTAAAATTGAAACACAGACATCTTTGGGGGAAGTGCAATTTCTTTTTCCTAGAAGGTCGCTTCTCAAACTACAGTAGGCAAATCAAGGCACTCTCCTAAGCTGGGGTCTAAAGTAGGCTTGGCACTGGTTTATTTACTTGCTTGTCTTTCTAATATATCAAACACAGATTTTTCAAAGATTTAAGTGCTTAGTTTGAAATGAAGTTTGTTTGTTTGTTTGTTTATTTGTTTTAATCTCAAGAGTGCTTGTGTCCTATGAGAAGAAAAAGTGTGCGGGTGAGTGAATGTGCGTGTGCATGCTGTGCCACATGACTTGAAAGTCCGTCTGTGTATGTTTACTTTTGAATTGTAGTTACAAGCTACATGCACTACTGTCTCCTGGTGCTTCAGATAAGCCCTTGAATCCCTCGACCTTCAGTTACACGACTGTGTCAAACACAGTTGCGTGTAAATGCGGAACTGTTTGTAGACTGTAGTCAGTTTTGCTAGGTTGCATCTCTCTTCCTTTGTAGGATTTGAAAAATGTCTTTACCAGCTGGTGGTTGCTTCTGGAAAGGGCCAGTCTAGGGCTGAGCATGACCACTTGGAGGAGTCATGGCTCCCGTTGGACTTTTCACACAATCCGGCAACCAAAAGACCTGGGGGTTGTGTCCGAGCCTTGTTTGTGCTGGAGCAAGTGTTCTGTTACAGCACTGCTACTGAGGTACTTACTCTGATGTCCAGGGCATGAAGGTGTCATTTTATTCTTTGTAAGTGGGCAGGGGCCACCCCTAAGCAGGAGGGGTGAAAGTGGAGCTGTCCTTGCTGTGGTGCCCCGGGATTCTGAATGGCCACCAGTCAGGTGTCTGGGGAAACAGCTAGCATCTCTCGAGGGCTCTGCTTAGCATCTCCTACCCAGTGCCCTACACCAGGAGTCCCAGAAGTTCTCCACAGAGTATGTCAAACCCTGCAGTGCTATCTTCTAGAAGACTGGCCTTCCTAATTGCACGGCCCTCCTGTGGCCAGTAAAGACATTGGATGCTCTGCGAAGGAGTGATGTGGCTTTTACTGTATGCACCTAGAGGCCTAGAGCTGCCTGGGAAACGCCACACAAGGGAGAAGCAAAGCTGCTTTGTGACAGCGACTGACTCCCCTTTAACTGAGAGCACTGAAGAAGCCAGTGATTGGTGCAGCATGACAGTGCCTGCCCTGTGTCACACAGCAAATACTGAGCAACTCCCAAGAATTGTATATGTGTTTCTGGGAACCTCACAAGGAAGCAGGTGGGACTCAGCCCTTCCTGTCGGGCTTATGACGTCACTGGAGCGTGGGTGAGGACCCTATCTGTGTGCGTTGATCTGGGTTTGTAAGCAGGTACTGAGTTCCCGCACCCCAGCCTTCACTGTGATGCTTTGCACGAGGCAGAGAGTGTTCTCATCAGTTCTGCTAGATTTTAAATGAAAATCTGTGTGCGTCGGTGGGCTGGCCTATGGAGCAGAAAAACTAGGACAGAATCAAAAATGCCAAGTGCATCATGTACCAAGCACATGCCCGCGCCTCCAAGTGCTTCCGTAGGACAGTTGAAGCCCCGTGCACTCGCATCTCATAATGTTCATCGTGTTAGTGTTAGGTGGATTTACTACATCTTAGATGAGCTTCGGATCTTTTCCAGAACTTTCTACTTTGATCCTTTCATGTCTGAGGTGGATGTGGATGCTCTCCTCTTCCTACAGGGGACATTCAGATGTGAGCAGCAGCCAAATACAGAAGCCAGACCTTTGGCTTCCCAAGGGTAGTCTAGCCAATTCAACAGGAACTTGATTTTTTTTCTTGGCACACAGGTGTTTTTATTTTTAAAATGTAGGCATCACTTATAGTATGGCTTCGGCTTCTAGAACAGAGCCTTTCCAGCTGAAGAAACTGGGCAGCCTCTGCTTCTCCCTGTCAGCTGTTGGAAGTCTCGGGCTTTACTGGGAGTTTTCTAGAAGCAAGGTAGGCTTTACTCATAAAGACTAAAGCTAGCACTTGATTGAATTGCCCCATGCATGGGTGGGGAGCCGGGGGGGGGGGGTGAAATTGCCTTGGCACGCTGAAGGGTCTTTCTGCCTTTTGAATAGTCCCCAAAGACTCCTTCCAGCTCCATTAGCTATATACATACAGTTATGGGGTAGGCATGAGAGTGGGCCCATTGGCCCAGAGTGGAGAGGAACTTCTCCTCAGGAAGATGACTCATGCCTGCTGCCTGTAAAGCCGTGGCAAAGCTGAACTGTAGGCTCAGCTACATTTTTCGCAGCTATGAGTAGCTCTGCCTTCTGCCTAGTGAGTTCTGTTCCTTCTTTTACTTTTTAGCATTTTAGCACTGACAGTAGATTTAGGGGCCCTGTTCCATTGTTCTTCCTCATCAGACACGGAGAAGATACACCTTAGACACTGGTGCTGAATTTCTTCCAGCAGCACCAAAGAAGTCTCCTTTGCCTGCTTTATGATGGTTCCTGGTTAATTGGATGGGGAGTGCTTACATTCGTTCCCATTCGTAATGTCTGTTGTCCATTACCTCACGATGTAGAGTTGGACTTGGTTCCCTGACAGATGAAAGAAAGCAGTGTTCTGTCCTGTAACAAAAGCCTGGAAGCTAGTAGGGAGCAGCCTGAGGCATTGGGTCCTCTGAGCTTGTCTCCCCCCACTCCCACTAGGCACTTTAACCCTGGAGGAACGGTAATTCTTCTGGGGATACTGCAGGGTGATTACTTGAAACTCAACTTGAACTTGAAAGAGTCATTTAAAAGTCTTTGTTTTCCTGTAGCAGAAAAGTAGCATATGCAGACAGACTAGAGGGCTTAGTTTCTGTCCTTGTTAGGATCAGAGAAGAGAGCGCGTGTCTGATTTGACACAGTTTGCAGCTTAGATGCCTGAGGCTGCTGTTGCAGTCCTTGAAAGGTGCCGTTGTTTCTTGGAAGTTTTTCCTCATTACTGGCTCCTCACTACATTCTCTCCCCTTCAGTCCTGACAGACCAGATGTCAGAACGAAGCAGATGTGTTCCAGGTTCAAGACCGAGGTTGACCCAACTACCTCGAATCATGTTCTGCTTAAAATCATGACTGGTATGATTTGTCACATATGACAGTCCCCGCTTTCCTACACTTTACCCTGCGCCTCAGTTCTCCACACCACTAGTAACAAAGCCTCAACACCCCCACTTCTCGTCCTCCCCCTGGTCCCCAAGTCAGGGTGAAGTTGTTGAGGGAGGTTTGCCATTGGAGATCCTCTCACAGGAGTTAGCTCTCCTAGGAATGGCCACAGTTGGACCTGGCTTACTTACATGGAAGACTTGGCTAGCCAACAGTTGTCAAAAGAACCCTGTGCTCTTCTCAGAGCCCGACCCTCTCCTCAGCCCTGTGCAGAGCACTCACCCTCAGATCCAGGCCTCTCCTTAAGAGACGCAGCCCTCCCTTCAGAGCCCTGCGATTTCCTCACAGGCCTGAGCTCCCCTCACAGGCCTGCATGCTTAAACTAGAGAACATCGTATAATAGACATTAAATTTGTGTGCTGATTCCTTTCACAGTTGGCCCAGAAACTAGAAAATGGCAATGCTTCTGGTCAGGTGGCAGTATATGGCAGTGTCTGAGCCCAGCTGAGCTGGCAACAGGAGCCCGTGGCTTCAGCGAGCAGCACCCAAGAGAACAAGTCTTCCCTCCCTCCCGCTTTGGCCCTGAGCCATGGTTTCAGTTGTTCCTAGGAAATCGCCTGGAACTTTAACAGCTCCTGTGGTCAGGAGCATGAGCTCTGGAGTTGGAGAACCCAGGGTTGCAGACTTGTGTCACCTGTCTTCTGGTCTCAGGGCTCAGTTCAGTTTGTCTTTGGAGGGAGGGCAGTGTGGGTTTTTGACCTCTGTGTACTCTAAAGAAAGGGGTGACTGTAGTGCCTGGGCCACTGTGTTACACATAGTCAGTAGCTGTTGTCTCTTTGGTCATGTCTACTGTCCATGCAGACAGTGATGTGAGACACTGTGCCAGCAGGGCACTGGTTGGCTCCTATCATTGCCTGGCCCAGTGTCCTCCACCATCTTAGAAAGCAGCCGACATCTGTTTGTACTGAGAAAATCCTTACCCTTCTGGACACACCACATACCCCACCTCTCATCTCTGACACTGGGGTGTCAGAAACACCCCCAAGGCATGTGCTTGAGTGTTCAAGACTTACAGTTAAGCCAGGCGTGGTGGCACACACCTTCAGACCCAAGCAAGTGGGAGGCAGAGGCAGGTGGAGCTCTCTGAGTTTGAGGCTAGTATGGTCTACCTAGCAAGTGCCAGGACAACTAGAACTACATAGAGAAACCCTGTCTCAAAAAATACAAGAGAATGTGGTCAGCACCCGCTTTTCAGAGCTTGCCTAACGGAGTCCTCTAAGGATCTTTAAAGTCCTTTACCAAGGTGGAACTTTTCATTTTCATCAGAATTTCAAATTTGTCATCTAGGTTGACCAAGTAAACTGGATGTTTTCTATACTACTGATCGAGGCTTAGACTTAAGCTTCTTCTCTAGCTCGCATATTGTATGTGGAAACCCTCACCCTCTCTCTGTGTCCTTCCAGCTTGGAGGTTCTAGGCAGATGTGCAGTGTGAGGCCTGAGCAACCTGGAGCCATCTTAGCAGGTGACCAGGCCCTATAAAGGCCTTTAGGCTCTGGCCCAGTAGGCAGAACTACAGAATTTCATTATCTTATTTATTTTGTGCATTGTTTTTCTTGAATTTTTTGAGACAAGGTCTTAAGCCTTCCGCCTCTGCTCCCATCAGGTGGGATGATGTTAGTTGTAACAGGGTGCCTTCCTCAATTCTGACTGATTGTGTCTGCCAGCACTACCAGGGGACCCGCTGCACTCAGGACAGTCCATGTGGTGCTCTGCCCACATCCAGAGCTCTCTCAATCCAGGAGCTCCAGGAACTGTTTATTTAGTAAAAAGGAGTCATTCCATGGGTCCTGTAAGGTAGTCCTGTGCCCCGTCGAGGCTTTGCCTTACGCCCTCTACTGCTTGTCATCACTTTGGTCCCATGACTGTGGCCATTGGCCACCAGGTACCATGGCAGTCCCTTCCCAGGGTGCCTCATGGTCCGACTTTCCCTAACAGTCCTTTATTTCCAGAGATTTCTTTAAGCCATAATGCCCACCAGAAGCATCATGTTTGGTTGGCACACATTTTGTTTTAAGCTCATTGCTGCCTACTCTGCTTTAAGCTGGGGAATGACACTCACGGCTCCCAAGCTGGGCTGGCTGCCCAGGAAGGTACTTGGCGAGCTCAGCCAACTTCCCCTGGGAGCCGGCATGGTTCTTTGTTACCTCTTGTGAAACATTTCTCGAGAGCCCATTCTTTTGTTCCTGTCCTGTCTCTTCTAGGGAAAGCATGCCAGAGAGCCCCTCAGCCCTCGGGTAAAAAGTGAGTGGTTCACTTCAACCCTGCCTAGAAATGGGAAGGAACCCTATGGTCATGGGAAAGCAACTTCAGCTGGTGAGAACAGCTCTCAGCTCCCCTCCCCATCCTCAGGGTGCTCGGCAGTTTCCCTGTTGCTGGAAAGAGACTGAGAACAGGGTCCTTCCCACAGCCCTCTGGAGGGAGGGATCTGGATCCGCCGCTCATCAGAGCATCCTTGGTATACTCTGCTGGTTTTCAAGCCCTTTTCCCCATCTGGCTTTCTAGTTGTTTGAACTCTGTCAAAAAGAAACAAGGAAAGGAGAGCCAGCAAAGTGGCTTAACAGGTAAAGCCTGGTGACCTGAGCTTAATTCCCAGGACCCATGTGGGAGAAAGAGAGAACTGATTCCCACAAGTTAGCCTCTGGCCTACATATACTCATAAGGAAATGTAAAAGCAAAATTAAGCCAAGTGCTGGTGGCACCTGCCTTTAATCCCAGCACCCTGGAGGCAGAAGCAGGCAAATCTCTGAGTTTGAGGCCAACCTGGTCTATAGAGCCAGGACAGGCAGGGTTACACAAAGAAATGTTGTCTCAAAAAAAAAAAAAAAAGAAAGAAAACTAGAAAAAAGGAGAGAGCCGTAATTCCAGCTTCCTGGGCACAGAGCCTGGGAGCAGCAGCCTACCCAGAACGTGCCTTCTTAGCCCCTGACCATGCCTCTGTGCTGGCACCTCCCACCAGCCAGCCCTGGCAGCGAGACAGGCACCTGCCTGCCAGTCCCAGCAGCTTCTGGGTCAGCACCCAGCATAGCCAAACCCATCTCCAGCCTGGAGCAACTGGAGACGAGAACAGGAGCCTTCTACCTTCCCTGAGGCCACTACAGGCTCTCTCAGAGTCGGGGGCCAGCACCAGGCCACGCATACTACCTCAGCATCTAGCATCTATCACAGCGTTGTGTGGTCGCAAGATTGTCTATCAAGATGTGCTTCTCGGAGCCTGGTGGCCTCACAGGGCCTGGCTGACACCTTCCCCCTGCACTGGTCTGGCAAACCACCATGGGATTCCTTCCTGCATCCCATGGCATGCTCCAGCGAGCAAGCCAGCCTATCATTGCCTCCTGCCTTGTTTAGCTCTGGCTTAAATACACTTTGAACCCCCAAACTGTGAGTAGAGTCAGAAATGGGAATAGCTTGTTTGCAATGGGAAAGGGACCACTTTTTCCTGCTTTCATCATAGGAGTTTTTGCTTCAAGAGAAATTCTAGAAACTATGTATATGATGCTGATGTCCAGGGTGATGAGGATGGTCGTGATGCCTAGAATAACTCACAGAACTTGACTGCGGGCTTTGTATAAACAACAATAATAAAGAGTGTAGGGCTGGAGAGATGGCTCAGCACTCACACTGGGGCTCACAGCTGCAGATGACACCAGCTCCAGGGGGTCTGATACTCTTCTGACCTCAAGCACGCACACACACAAATAAAAGCAGGTAAATAACAAATAATGTGGAAACTGGTACCCAGGGCAAAAAGTATACTCAAAAAACAAAAAACAAAACTAAGCCTTCACTCTGTCACGTAACAACTTCTAGATGACACCTTAGAGTGCAGCTTCATCATTTAGAGGTCATCTAAATCCTACGGCTGAAGATCTGTATGTTAGGAACTATACCAAGTGGCCTTCCGTGGAGAAAGAAGTCAAGCATGGTGGTGAATACCTTTAATCCCAGCACTCTGTAGGGAGAGCCAGGCAGATCTCTTAAGTCCAGGGTAACCTGGTCTTCAGAGCAGGTTCCGGGATAGGCAGGGCTACACAGAAACCCTGTCTCAGAAAACAAAAAAAGAAAGAAAGAGAAAAAGAAAAAAGCTAACAAATAAATAGAAAAGAAAGCACAAGCTGCCTATTGCCTAATTGAGTAGCCAGTAACCTTTTCTGCCCGTGGGGTTCTTTGGTTTTGAACCCACTGGAAAGCTAGCTTCCATTTTGTATTCCCCTTCCCATTAAGCTTCCATGTTAATAGCGGCATGTGGTGATACTGCCTTTGACCATGTTGTCCCATTTGTAAATTGTGACAGCCATAAACAAAGATGGTGGCTTCAGGGGAAATACTGACCAAACTTCACAGTGAGTCCCATAGTTCATCCCCAGCCCCCACCCCCACCCCCCAGCCTAGAGATCACCCCACACTCCTTGTCAGTATCCAGGCTGCAGACACAGCCCAGAACTCCGTCTGCAGCGCTCAGAATGAGATCCACCCATGATGCACAATGAACATGGCGATTTGTTGGTTTCCTGTCTCTAGCGTCTGTCTTCTGCTAGGACAGAAATCTATGAAACCCATTGAAAAGAGAATGTAAATTGAGTTAAATAAGACTGTTCACCCCCAGGCTGGGGACCACCCTTCCTGGGGTCCTGCTTCAGTAGAGAGGCCTGCAAGTACTCCTCCTGTGTGTATTGTGCTGATCACCTGATAGTAATTACCCTTGCAAAGAGCTGGTTCCTAGCACATTGCTAGCTTACCCTGCGATGCTTCTCCTACCATAAGGACAACTCCATAAAAATCGTATCTAGACCAGGTTTGAAAAATACCATACCAGTCTGAGCAGTGGCAGTGCACGCCTTTAATCCTAGCACCCAGGAGGTAGAGGTAAGCAAATCTCTGAGTTCAAGGCCAACCTGGTCTACAGAGCTAGTTCCCGGACATCTAGGACCCCACAAAGAAATACTGTCTGGAGGAAAAGTAGATAAATAAATAAAATCCATCCTGTCCAAACACAAACCTGTCTCCTTAACATATCTGTATTTCATGGCATGGTACCTGTGGAACGGCTTTTCATTTAAATCCTGCAGCTCTCACTATTTAGTGAAGCTCCCAGACAGACGACAGCTCCGCTCAGGTGAGGCTGAACTGAAGATGGGAAAGCTGAGTGCCCTTCACACACTGCTGCTCTCACTGGGAAACTGGTGTTCGAAATGGGCACACACAAATGGAATGAAAGTCATTGTCTAAAAAGTATAAAATATTTGAGGGGCCAGAAGGTCACAAAGTACAAAACTGTCCAGAGAACAGTTTCCTCGCACTGTCCCTGTCTCCTGCCTTGTGGGCCAAAAGTATCCTTTGGGTGGAGTGACTGATTTTCTATTCCTTTGCTGGTGTCTATAGCAAAGTCAGAAGTGTTTTTTTTTTTTTTAATTTGTAACGTTTCTTACAAAGTTACTTTATGGTTTACATGCAACACTGATGCAGAAGGATATGTCGATTTTCTTAAATTAAGTAGCAGCATTTTGTTTACAGGGCTTGGATATTGTAGATGACTGTGGGGTCCGGTCCCTCATCCCTAGCACTAGACCTTGGTCCTGGGCAAATATGGCCATTGTGTTGTTCCCTTGTACCAAGAATCAGTGAAAGTGTTTTATCTTTTTTACATAGTTTGTATGGACTGGATTTTATAACGGTAAGAAAACAGAGTGTTGTATTTTGAGCTGAAATTTGTGTATGGTCAAGTAATTCTGTTTTATGTATTGGAAGTCCGTTTACAACTTGAACTATTTTGTAGAAGAGTGTTGAACAAAATGAATTGTCTTCAAGCTGTTTCATTAACTAATAAAGTCATTTGATGGGGAAGACATTGAATCCATTTGTGGTGTGTGTGTGTGTGTGTGTGTGTGTGTGTGTGTGTGTGTG
>NW_022196905.1:255573204-255575520 GCF_008632895.1 Mastomys coucha
GTCTTGAAAAGAGGGCTGCCTCTTGCCGTGGCTGAGCAAGTGGTAACCGTTGAGATCAAGGGATTCATTCCATGCTGTAGAAGTCTGACCATGGCCCCAGAGTTTATAACTCAGAGACCTTTAACATTAGCAACAAAAAAGCCAAGCCTGATAACCTGAGTCAGATCCCAAAACCCCATCCCAAGATGGAAAGAGAGAACCCACTCCTGAAAGTTGTCGCCACCCCCTTCTCACACACACAAGAGGCATGCTTATGCACATGCATGCATGCTTGAGTACCCATACACATACACACACAATAAATATGTCACCAAAAAATATGTAGTCCAAATACAGATCTACACTGATGTCACAGGACAAAGAACTTAGAGAATCTTTCAGAAAGCTAAGTCTAGTAGATTGAGTTTCTTTACACACAGTCTGCAGATTCACCCTGATCATGGAAAATAGAGTCATTTGCCTTTGGTACCACAGAGTCATGTAGGTGTGGATGCCTGTCCTAATAGAGCTCTTTGGTGCTGTGGGCACCTCTCTTTATCCTAGGGACTGTTGAACAGTCTTTGAATAAAATCCTTAAAACCAGTACTGGAGTCTGGCCATGATGGGCCACACACCTTTGAGCCTAGTACTCAAGAGGCAGAGGCAGATGGATCTCTGAGTTTGAGGCCAGCCCGGTCTATAGAGTGATCAAAGATAGCCATGGCTACACAGAATGCAGAAGGGAGCTGCTTGAAACTTCACCTTCAGTGCCCAGGTCTCAGACCTCCAGTATCATGGAGGGATCTCCTCAATGTGTTTGAAACATGGCCCGTACACCCGCGTCCTTGTCCTGGCTTTGCCCACCGACTGAACAGGAGACCTTCACAGTCAGTCTTCCGTGAGCCTCACAACTCAGACCCGGTCCTACCCTGGAGTTGTTTGCTGTGCTGGAAAATCTCATCTGAACCTGACCTAAGCTAAAGTCACCTGAAAGGAGGGAACCTCAAGAAAATGCATATGATAGGGCCATAGGCAAGCCTATAAAGTGTTGTCTTAATTAGTGATTGACTGGGAAGGACCCAGCCCATTGTAGGCTGGCCTGGGTTCTACAAGACAGGAGGCCGGGCAAGCCATGGGGAACAAACCAGTAAGCAGCACTCCTCCATGGCCTCTGCATCAGCTCCTGCCTCCAGGCTCCTTACCTGCTTGAGTTCCTGTCCTGACTCCTTCAATGATGAACAGTGATACAGAAGTGTAAGCTGAATAAACCCTTTCCTCCCCAATTTGTTTTGGTCATGGTGTCTCATCACAGTGATAGAAACCCTGACTAGGACACATGTCACCATGTGAACCAGAGCAGTGGCAGAACCTGTGAGAAACTTCTGGGACAACTGGTTGGCAGGTTCTGTTACTACATATATACGGACCTGCCCCATAGAGGAAGCCAGGCCTTGACGTTCCATGTCACCTTACATAAGCAAGGAAGACACACTGCTAGTATCAGCCCAGACCCCCTGGGCACTGTCCTCAGTGCTGACTGCTTCCAACAGGATCTTACATGGTGGCAGAGACCTGAGCACCCCTCTCTATCCTCACAGCACCAACGATCATTTTGTCCAACCCAACACAGAGCTGGGATCTAAGGTCACTTCCAGCATCCACAGACACAACCATGCCATGGCCCTGCCTGTCTCTCTGAAAAGGGGCAGACCTTCCTGGGGACTTGGTGGCCAAGGATAAGACAATAGGCAGGATTGTGATGCACAAGAGACAAGAAGACTTTACCAGACATGAGCCAGGTAAGCTCAGCCACTCTCCGGAGAACTGAAAACACCAAAATGCTTTTCTCAACTATTGACCAAGTTTCAGTCAGTCAGTCAGCCTGTCAGCCTGTCAATCTGTCTGTCTGTCTGCCTGCCTGCCAGCTGGCAGGCTGTCATCTATGGCATGCCAGTTTCTCTAGAAGCTTCCCCACAGAGCAGGCCAGGCCAGGATTACAGGTGGGAACCATTGTGCCCACTGAGTAAGGTCCTTGATTTTGTTTGGAGACAGGATCTCATGTAACCCAGGCTAGCCTCAAACTAGCTGTGTAGCTCAGGACGGCCTTAAACATCTGATCCTTATGCTTCCACCTCCTGAGCACTGGGCTTGCCCCTGTGCACCACCACACCTGGCTCTAATTATTCTTTTTCTTTTAACTGAACCAGCCGGGCGGTGGTGGCACACACCTTTTAATCCCAGCACTTGGAAGGCAGAGGCAGGCAGATTTATGAGACCAGGGCCAGCCTGGTCTACAGAGTGAATTCCAGGACAGCCAGGGCTTATACAGAGAAACCC
>NW_022196905.1:255575842-255593321 GCF_008632895.1 Mastomys coucha
TTGTTTTGTTCTGTTCTGTTTTGTTTTTTTTTTCAAGACAAGGGTTTCTCTGTGTAGCCTTGTCTGTCCTGGAACTCACTCTATAGACCAGGCTGGTCTCGAACTCAGAAATCCACCTGCCTCTGCCTCCCAAGTGCTGGGATTAAAGGCGTGCGCCACCACCACCCGGCAAGGTTTTAGTTTTTAAGAAGCCCATGTCTCCACAAACACAGTAGCACATGCCTTGAATCCTACCACTTGAGAGACAGGGCGAGCAGATCTCTGAATTTGAGGCATAGTAAATTCCAGGCCAGCCAAGCTACATAGTGAGAGGCTACATAGCCTGGCTCAAAAACAAAACAAACAAATTATAGACCAACAACAACCAAAGAAAAGAAGCTGGCTTCTCTAAAAAACATTAAAGCTTAAAAATGTGAACTCGGGTTGGGGGTGGGGCTGGAAAGATAGCTCAGCAGTTAAGAGCGTTGACTCCTCCTCTTCCAGAGGTCCTGAGTTCAATTCCCAGCAACCACATGGTGGCTCACACCCATCTGCAGTGGGATATGATGCCCTCTTCTGGTGTGTCTGAAGAGAGCAATGGTGTACACATATACGTAAAATAAATAAATCTTTAAAAATAAACAAAAAAAAAACCAAGACTGGACCTTTGAGTGCAAGACCATCCACCTCTACCCAAGGATACTATTCTATCTGGACACAGAATCCAAGGAACCAGTTAATTCACTGGGCCTGATGGTCATGGGGCCACGCGGCCTAACAGCACTACCTTTTGTTTTCTTTAATGTATATGAGTGCTCTCCCTGCATGTACACCTGCATGCCAGAAGAGGTCATGGGATCCCATTACCAATGGTTGTGAGCCACCATGTCGTTTCTGCGAATTGAACTCAGGACCTCTAGAAGAGCAGACAGTGCTCTTTTGTAGGCTTTTTGGTTTTTTGTTTTTTTCAAAATAGAATTTCTCTGTATAGTCCTGGCTGTCCTGGAACTCACTCTGTAGACCAGGCTGGCCTCAAACTCAGAAATCTGCCTGTCTCTGCCTCCCAAGTGCTGGGATTAAAGGCACGCACCACTACTGCCCAGCTCCAGTGCTCTCAACCACTGGGCCATCCCTCCAACCTGACAGCACTACTTTTAAAAGTGAAGGATGGATACTTTACATTCTCTACCATGGCTGCAATTTAAAACTTCTCATTTAGAGCTAGAGAGATGACTGAGTGGTTACGAACACTTGTTGCGAAAGCATGAGGACCACGGCTCAGATTCCAGCACCCACATAACAGAGCAGGCATCCTATGACCCGGCTCTGTGGGGAGACTGCTTTGGCTTATTTAGATCCAGCCTAGCACAGAAAACATGAGCGCTGGTTCAGTGAGAGACCCTGCCTCAAAGGGTAGGTGGGGAGACAGAGGACGACACAGACCCTCTCTTCTAGCTTCCAGGAACTCGCACCTGCACACACCTATGCACACACTCATATATTCACAAAAGACATCGTTTAGTTGTTGGTTTTTGGTTCTTCACAACAGGGAGGGTTTCTCTGCATAGCCCCAGCTGTCTTGGAACTCACTCTAGACCAGGCTGGCCTTGAACTCATAGAGATCCAATCTGCCTCTGCCTCCTGAGTGCTGGAGTCAAAGGCACGCATCACCACTGCCACCACAAGTCTACAAAAATACATTTTTAAAAGTTAAAAAGGAGACTTCTCACGTTAAGTGGAAGAAGGGCTGAGGATGGGGCTGAGTTTGCTGAGTGCTTGCTGAGAGCATACAAAGTCTTCCCTTCAACCCCCAGCCCCACAAGGACTATGTGTGACAGCATACATACAAGTAACTCTTAACATTTGTGGAAGCTGGGAAGTCAGGAGTTCAAGGTCATCCTCAGATATAGAGGGGGCTCAAGGTCAGCCTGGGGATACCTGAGACCTTTTCTCTGTTTTCACATGCTCAAACCAACACTTGTTGCTATGCACTAACCAGCTTTGCAAACTGGCCCTAATGAGCCCGGCCTACTCTTTTCCAGCAACTCCCAGCCTGAGGTGAAAGTGGGGAACGCTGTGTCCTCTCTGCTGCCCACACCTAAATGGTGGATAGAAGAGCCCAGAATCCCCAGCCTCAGCTCTCACAGTGAGGGTGGATACACTTCTATTCCATGGGATGCACTTCTTACCTGTGGCCAGGAAAAAGATAACAGGGACAGCATAGTGTCCTGGGAGCAGTGGCCATGTCTCCTGTCGCCCAGTGCTGCTGGTAGAGGTGATGGCCTGACCAGGGGCAGCGGTCACTGTAACACCTGCTGTTTTAACATTTGCAAAAATCCTTTTTTATTTTATTTTGTTTGGGTTTTTGGTATGTAGCTCAGGCTGTCCTGGTCATTGCTGTGTAGCCTGGAGTACTTTTAAACTCATGATTTGAGAGATGGGGGCGGCAGGATCCAGAGTTCAAGGTCATCAAGGTCATCTTTAATCACATTGCCTGTTCAAGTCTATCCTTGCCTATGTAAGGTCCTGTGTTTTTTAATAAAGAAGAAAGAAGGAAAGAAAAGAAAGAGAGAGAGAAAGAGAAAGAAGGAAAGAAAGAAGGAAAGAGAGAAAGGAAGGAAGAGAGAAAGAGACAAACAAACAAACCAAGAAAGGGCTGGAGAGATGGCTCAGCGGTTAACAGCACTGACTTCTCTTCCAGAGATCCTGAGTTCAATTCCCAGCAACCACATGGTGGCTCATAACCATCTGTAATGGGATCTGATGCACTCATTTGGTGTGTCTGATAACAATGACAGGGTACTCATATAAATATATATATATATATATATAAACAATAAATAAGTAAAAAGAAACCAAGAAAGAAAGGAACAAAGAGCCTAACACTGTTGAAACTAAGCAAAAGTTTAGAGGTCCAATTTTTGACTCCGGCTCTCTCCCATTACTCCGTTCATGGGAGTTACTGTTCCTATTTCTGGGTTGATCTAGGAATTCCATAGGGCAGGGCAGTGACATCATGCTTTTCCCCGCCCTGGGCCTAAATTGGCCTTACATCTTTTCCTTGGCTTCCTTATATCTTTTCCTTTTTCAGGCTACCCTGGTGAGGAGACCCGCAGGCTAGACCATAAGAACCTAAGGGTTAGACCATTTGGGTCACAAGACCCTACATAGAAAAAGTCCCGCTGTCAGACACATCAACTATGGTGAACAAGGCCATAGCAACCCCCTAGACAGGAATGGCAGCAAACTGCAACTGAGGCCACAAGTAAACTCAAGCCAGAGCAACAACAGCAGAAGCCCTCAGCTGGGCCCTGCCCACATGCCACACTGAGGATTCCGGAAGCACAGCAGGGGTGACCCCCGAGCAACCCTTAGTATCTCTGTTTACTCATTTGCTACATCTCTTCCCCACCCATCCACCCACCCACCCACTTGTTCACTGGAATATCAGCTCCAGCAGCCTGTGTCTAGTTGTCAAGACAGCAAATGACACCCAGCAGGTACTTGATAAATGCTTTCGGAAAGAATGTCTAAATTGCCAGGCAGTGGTGGCTCACGCCTTTAATCCCAGCATTTGGGAGGAAGAGGCAGAAGGATCTCTGTGAGGTCTAGGCGAACTTGGTCTACGTAGTGAGTTCTGGGACAGCCAGAGCTATATAGTGAGACACTGTCTCAAAAAAATAAATAAATAAAATAAACAAAAATAATAACAACAGAAAGACAAAACAAAAAGCCAACAGTTGTGATGCATGTCTCTAATCCCAGCACTAGGGAAGCAGAGGCAGGCCAATCTCTAGGTTCAAGATTAACTTAATGTACAGAGCCAGTTCCAGGACCACCAGGGCTACCCAGAGAAACCCTTGTCTTGAAAAACTGAAAAACAAACCACAGAAAAAAGTCAATTAACATTTGTAGTGCCAGTTCTGTCAAAAGACACCAAGGTATAGGTTGGTGGCATACAAAAAGTAAAAGTAGCCGGGCAGTGGTGGCGCACGCCTTTAATCCCAGCACTTGGTAGCAGAGGCAGGCAGATTTCTGAGTTCAAGGCCAACCTGGTGTAGAGTGAGTTCTGTGTAGCCCAGGAA
Source organism: Mastomys coucha (assembly GCF_008632895.1). Taxonomy (NCBI): domain Eukaryota; kingdom Metazoa; phylum Chordata; class Mammalia; order Rodentia; family Muridae; genus Mastomys; species Mastomys coucha. The sequence continues at coordinate 255,579,907 of NW_022196905.1, forward strand.
AGCCAGGGCTATACAGAGAAACCCTGTCTCGAAAAACCAAAATAAATAAATAAATAAATAAATAAATAAATAAATAAATAAATAAATAAAATAAAGTCGAATGCCATACTAGGGGTTCTGAAGCATGTCCGGGTCAGAGGTCATACCCAGAGGCTGCTGTGAGGCCCATGGAATCACCTTCATGCACCTGTGTGTGTGTATCTGCTTCCGTGCCTCTCAAGTACAGGGACCTAAGAACTGTGAGTCCTTGTGTAGGTTTGGGCAAAAATGCTTGTTGGTAAGGAGACACTGTCTGCCTTATTCCCATTGGTCTTCACAGCTCTGGGGCCTGAGGAGGTGATGTGAGGGTGCTCAGGCTCTGGGCCTACAAACAGAATCCAAGTGGGTCCCTTCTGAAGGAGATGGGGGTTATTTGCCAGGCAAACACCACCACCTCCCCTCCTGCTGTTGGTGACCCAATCATAAGTGCTTTAGGAAAGAAGTCTGATTCAAGACAGACGGAGGCGATGCCACGGATGTAGATGTCCAGGTGGGTGATACCGGACACCTCCAGGGCAGTCCTGGCCACAGCCACTGTTCACACTCAAAGCAGCCAGGAAAGTCTCAGCAAACAAGGCAGTAGAGGCCCAAAGCAGCAGCTTAGCACAAGGCAGGCCGGGACCCAGGCTTCTGTGTTCCTGGGAGCCTCAATCTCCTTCAGTATGAGATCTGAGGCTCTCTGGCCCTTGCTAGAAAACTAGCAACTGAGGTGTGACCAGAAGAATCTGAGAGGGTCCCTTCTTATCACAGTCGTGAGCAGAGCCCCAGGCAGAGAGAGGGAGGACTGGACTGTAAGAACTTCACATGGGGGCTGGCGAGATGGCTCAGCGGGTAAGAGCACTGACTGCTCTTCCGAAGGTCCTGAGTTCGGATCCCAGCAACCACATGGTGGCTCACAACCACCCGTAATGAGATCGGATATCTTCTGGTTCGTCTGAAGACAGCTGCAGTAAATTACCCCGGAGCAAGCAGGACTGGAGGCAGTGGGGCCCAAGTGAGCTGGCCGGAGCGAGTGGGGCCGGCAGAGGTCCTGAGATCAACAGCAGCCACACAGGATAGCTCACGGCCGTCTGTACAGCTACAGTGTACTCATACACATAAAATAAATAAAAATAAATCTTTAAAAAAAAAAAGAACTTCACATGGATTAGGGACTCTTTATACCAGCCTGCTGACCTGGCTCTGACTGGGTGATGCTTGTCCTTCCCGCTGAGGAGAGGCAGGAGCCAAACTCACCAAGTGCTTGATTGATACTGAGTCAACCATATAAAAACACAAAAGTTGCTCTCATAGCCAGCTAACGCTTCCCAACACCTGCTGGGTACTGGTCCCTCCCCTTAAGAGACCCAGGACGCCAGCCAAGCTGTGACCTGGACTTCCTACCTTCCACTACCATGATCACCCGGGGAAGTCCCCACACTCGGGCTCCACCTGAGACCAATTAAATCCAACCTCCAGGCTGCCGCCCAAGCTTCTGGATTGTGTTGGTTTGTTTGTTTTTCTAGACAGGGTTTTTCTGTGTAGCCCTGGCTGTCCTGGAACTCACTCTGTAGACCAGGCTGGCCTCCAACTCAGAAATCCGCCTGCCTCTGCCTCCCAAGTGCTGGGATTAAAGGCGTGCGCCACAACCGCCCTGCCACTTCTGGATTTTCTAAAGTGAGAGTCCTAGGCCGGGGCATCCTCCACTCACAACTACCAAATACCATCAGATTTTTTGAGATGTATCTGTGCCCCAGGCTCTGCAAACATCGTACATACAAATATATCAGTTCCTTGACTCTTGCTGTGATCCTTCCACGGTTAGCATTATTATCATGATCTCTGGTTTGTAGTTGAGAAGAACCAAGGCACAAGGCCGTGAAGTCAGTCAGCCAGTACTAAGAAGTAGCTGCTGAGGACTGAATCCTTGTATCTGAGTAGGCTATGCAAGCATGGAAAGGAAAAAGGGAAGGATCTTGAAACCAGAGTGGACCACAAACCAAGGATTCTAATAGAAAGGCCATGGGTTTGTTAAAGTTGTCCCAAGGATGCAACTCAGGATGTCAGGCTTGTGTGGCAAGTGCTACCCCTGAGCCATCTTCCCAGTCCAGAGGGTCTTGCTTTGAAAAGATGCTACAGAAGGGGCTGTAGGTCTTCCCAGGTAAGAGCTAGCCCTCTCTGGTGTTGCTTTACCAGTGAAGCTACATCGCAAGCCCCTATGGGCCTTTCTTTTCTTAGTGATTTATATACCTTGATTCTATGTATGTGAGTGTTTTGCCTGCATGATGTCTGTGTACCATGTATACACATGGGACCCACAGAGGCCAGATGAGAGCATCGTATCCCCTGGAACTCCAGTTACAGGTGGTTGTTAAGTTGCCAGGTAGGTGCTGGAAACTGAACCTGGATCCTGTGCAAGTGGGGACACCCTCAGATATCGCCATCTACGTTGTTGTTGCTGCTGGTGGTGTTATTGATGCAGTGTTTCTCTCTGGCCCTGAACTTGCCAAGCAGCTTGGGCTGGCTGACCACTTGAGTCCTCTGTCTTCGCCTCCCCAGTGCTAGGATTCCTAGTGTTGGCCACCATGCCTAACTTTTTGTAATGTGGGTTCTGAAGATGGGACCCAGGTCCTCCTGTTTTCTTTTCTTTTCTTTCTTTCTTTCTTTCTTTCTTTTCTTTCTTTCTTTCTTTCTTTTAAGATTTCATAAATTATTTCTTTTTTTTTTAAAGTTGATTTATTTCAAGATTTATTTATTTATTTTATGTATATGGGTACACTACTGTAGTGGCAGTAGTGAGCCTTCATGTGGTTGTTGGGAATTAAATTTTAGGACTTCTACTTGCTCCAGTCCAAAGATGTATTATTATAATTAAATACACTGTAGCTGTCTTCAGACGCACCCGAAGAGGGTGTCAGATCTCATTACGGGTGGTTGTGAGCCACCATGTGGTTGCTGGGATTTGAACTCAGGACCTTTGGAAGAGCAGTCAGTGCTCTTACCTGCTGAGCCATTTCACCAGCCCCTCCTCCTGTTTTCAAGACAAACACATTAGTAATGGAGCCATCTTCTGAGCACATGGGTAGACTCCCTCAGTCCCCTTCCATCCCATGCATTACCTGGCTCATTTCAGGAAAACGGGGAGGGGGGGGCGTCACCTACACATCAGCGTCCCACAGGGGTGGTGGCCTTTCGGGAACTTGGAGTGTGGGTATATTAGACCCTCTGCCTTGTGCACCAGCCCTCTGTTGGCGCCTGTCACATAAAGCATGGCCAGCCTGGGTGTCCCTGGCAGGTGGGGGAGGCTGCTCTGCTCTCTGCTTTCCAAGCACCAGAGCTCACACAGGGCTTTCCCTCTGTTTCCAGAGGGCCCCTGAGCACTAGGCAGGGCCTGAGGAGTGGGAGCTCAGAAGAGGGCCCACTCAGGAAAATAAACGGACCAACAGCCTCCAAGTGTAATGTAGCCAGGCTAAATGCTCTAAGGACTTATGGTCACTGCTGTCCTTCGAATCACCTGACATCTTTAATGGCAACTGTGGGCTCAGGACACAAGACATAGTCTCCAGCTGGGGACTGGCCTCAGTTTGCTCATCTGAATAATGGGCTTGATAATAATCCGGTTCCCAGGATACACTGCGACCCTCGATGTGTGACAGCTGTTGGATGTTATTCCGTCCATGTAGACAAGATCAAGAGAACCCATGAGAGCTCTTTGTTTTTATTTGGTTTGAGGCTGAGTTTCACATAGCCTAGGTTGATTTCAAACTTGCTAAGTAGTGGCCTTGACCTTGAACTCAGGCTTCTTCTGCATCCACCGCCTCAGTGGTAGGCCTCCAGGTGTAAGTATCCACTACAGTCCAGACGATGCTTCAGGTGGAAACTTTCTCATGCAAGGTGAGCCCTCTACCAACTAAGCTACATTCTCAGACCAAGAACACTACTTTCCCCCAAAATACTTTCAATATTATGGGGATTTGTGGACTAGGGTGAATCCTGAGTCCAAGGGGAGCCAGAGAATTGTCTCGGGGAGACTAGAATACTACTGAGTTAGCATCTTCCAACACATAGAGACCCAGAAACTGTGTCTGGAAATATGTCCTCCTTCACATCTTCTCTCTGTGACCAGCTTTTCCTCATCTTTGTTTACTGCAGGTTACAAACCCCCAAATACCTTCTCACTCCTGGTTTAGTCCTCGGGCATCAAAGTGCAGTGGTAGAAATGGCCAGCAGAGGGCAGTGAAACCCACGAGGACTCAGGCTCTAGGCTCTCAGGGAGGTAGCCTGGAACCCGGAAGCAGGAAGAGAACTAGCTGCCTGTCACCTGTGCCCTCCTAGCCAAGGCCAATACAGAACCCTAGTGCCCTCGGGACTTTGTTGCTGACGCAGAAGAACAATTGGAAGCCCCTTCACCTTTCCTGATCCTGACCCAAAGTGGTCCCTGACTTCTGGAGATCTGATTGGCTCACACCCTGCCTCAGGGCAGCCATGACCACTGTGAAGGAAAATTGCTGGAAGGGAGCTGCGTCTATAAATATTGATTGATGGATAAGGACTTCTGTGATGGGAGAGGTTGGAATGTTGCAGGTCCAGAGCCAGATTATCTTGGGCCATCTTTAGCCTGTCGAAGCCGTTTATTGCTCTCTTCTGCGCGTGACCTAACATCCTTCTGGTTATTAAGCCGTTTGGAATGTATAAAGAGACCCCTCGCTCCTGGCAACCCCAAAGCTAAGGATGTGGTCAGATAACATCTGGCGCCTCTTACAGACATGTCCCTGCGTTGCTGGGACCCACTTAACCTGGTGTCTCCACCAAAGTATTTGAAACACATTGATCTATGATTCTCCTTGTCCTGTTACTATAATAGCTTCATGAAACAGTTACTATGCTGGAAAATGGAATTTGGGCATCTTGAATCTTCCATGCACGGTCACTCAATTTTTTTCCCCCAGAAACAAAGTCTTTCATTCCTCTTAAAGTGACAGCTGAATTTTTGGCATAGACCCCACACAGTAGATGTTCTTAAAAAAAAAAAAAAAGATTTATTTATTTTATTTTAAGTATACGAGTCTCCGGCTGGAGAGATTGCTCAGCCGTTACAAGGACTGGTTGCTCTTTCCAGATGTCCTGAGTTCAATTCCCAGCAAACACATGGTGGCTCACAACTATCTGTAATGGGTTTCTGAGAGGACTACATAAAATAAATAAATCTTTAGAAAAAAAAATATGAGTGTCTCACCTAAGTGTATATATGTGTGCTGCATGGCACTGCATGTGCGAGTTGTACCTGTGGAGGTCAGAAGAGGGTATTGGATCCCCTGGAACTGATGTTTTGGATGGTTACAAGCTACCATGCAGAGGAGTAAACACAGGTCCTCTGTAAGAGCAAGTGCTCTTAATCATGGCACCCCAGCCCCCAGGCCCCGCCTCAGTGAACATTCTTGGCTGTGCCCATCCGGTCAGTATCATCTGTGTTTGACTTGCAACATCCTCAGATTTGAATCTGAAGTGGAGGCAGAGCAGCAAGACCCGAGAGCCCCAGTGTTGTAAGAAGTCCAGATCCGGTGCAGTGTGCCAGATATGACCTCTCTGTGGTGGAGCTGGGTGGACAGGTGAGCTATGCTTCCGCAAGCTCTAGTCAGTGAAGGTTCTGGAGGACTTAGTCACTCACGCTTCTGCTCCTGGCAGAGTGACTTGGGTAGATTCAAGCTCAAAGTCTGATCACCCATAATGCTTCTCCACCCTCTGGCCTAGACTTGCGACTCCTCAGCCTGGATTTCTCTTCATTCAGCATTCATGTGTCAGCATAGATGGGTTCTCACAGGACAAAGGTGCCCACTAAGTGTCCGCCTGGAAGGATGGGATGACTCCGGACCCTTCTGCTTATCTTATGCCCTGGTTATGTTTTCTATAGCCATGTCCCCATTGTGGCTGGGCTCAGTGGTCTTTCCATTTAACCCTGGCTCAACTCATTGTGGAAACCATTCCCCTGGCCTCCTGACCCAACATGTTGCCTTTCTGTTGCAGGCTGAATTCTCCAGTATATAATCCGCCTGCCTAATCCTGTCATTTTAGAAGCGTTGACACCACCAACAAGAGCTAAAAAGAAGGTGGGTCGCCATAATACCCCATGTAAGGCATCAGGTATCCTCCCACGCATGAAGCAGGACTCAGACACTCACCCCTTTTTGAAGCTCCCTGGGGAGGCAGCCACAGGTGTTCTCTGTGTGTGATTCAGACAGCAAAAGAGGAGAGGCCATTGGTGACATCAATTTTCTAAAAAAGGTCACATCCGAATTCACAGAGCCACATTCATTCCCTCCGTGTACATGGTGACTGTACTATAAAATGTGATGTCACTCTTATGAAGGAGCAGGAAAAGAAAGCACATTTGTATATAAAATGAGGTTTTAGGTGAAGTTCCTTTCAAACAGGACTCGCGCCCACATGAAGGGGCGGACGTCATTGTCCTAGAGGACTGTCCTACACGGCCCAGAATGTCTGGCCTTCCTGACCACTGATCCCACCAGATGCCAGCAGCTCCCACACTTGTTCATGATGGGGATAAATTTTCAGTGCCAGTGGGGATGATCTTGCCTCCGGGATGACGAGGGATTATTGGGTCTGGCACACTTCCAGCCCACAGCCTTCATGAGGTCTACACACAGTGTTCTTCTCGGTTTCAAGTGGGCTATTTCCTCTTTCCCTAGGTTTTGGTGCATTCTTGTGTCCCACGTCACATAAGTGGACTGCTGGGGACCTGCCCACTGGCCCTGATTGAGTACCCTGCAGGACAGAGCTGTGCTTGGGCATCTAGTTGGTCAGTCTCCTGAAGCCACAGCCTCTTCACGGTCTGGGAGGCTGGAAGTGAGTCAAGTTTATGGCCAGGTGCTGATATCCCAGGGCAGGTTCCCCTGTACCTCCGCAGGCAGGCAACATTGTAACTACAGGCAGACAACATTCTAACTATAGGCAGGCAACATTGTAACTACTGATGACCTCCTATCTGGAAAATTGCTGGGGATTGATTCCTGGGTACCAACCTTTGTGCATTGCACACAAAAGATTAGCATCTGGTTACTGGCATCAGAACATTTAAGCATGAAGTCTCTAGTTCTTGGGCAAGAACCTGGAGGCAGGAGCTGATGCCGAGGTCATGGCGGAATGGTGTTTACTGGCTTACCTGCTTTCTTATAGGACCCAGGACCTTACACAAGGTGGAGGCCCTCCCACACCAATCACTAATTAATAAAATGCCCTACTACAGGATTGCCTACAGCCTAATCTTATGGAGGCATTTTCCCATTTGAGGTTCCCTCCTCTCAGATGACTACACTTGTGTCGAGTTGACATAAAACAAGCCAGCCCAGTTGGAAATTCCTGTCTCTGAATTATTGCTTAATTTTTATCTTTTCATTAAAAAAAAAAAAAAATCAAGTGCTGGGCAGTGGTGGTGCACGCCTTTAATCCCCAGCACTTGGAAGGCAGAGGCAAGTGGATTCCTGAGTTCAAGGCCAGCCAGGTCTACAGAGTGAGTTCCAGGACAGCCAGGGCTATACAGAGAAACTCTGTCTCAGAAACAAAAACAAAAACAAAAAAATCAAGCTATAACATATAGACTACAGTGCCAAGGGGCCAGCTCTGTGAATTTCTGCATGTGTTTACTTTGAGACTCAAGCATTCAGATACACAGAAAGAACTTGAGTCCCAAAACTGAGCCTAAAAGTACACACCTTATGTTCACATCTGTGAGGTAATGGTAGAAGAATCAGTAGTTCAAAGCCACCCTCTGCTATATGACAAACCAAGCTGGGGTTCCATTGAGACTTGTCTCATAAGAAAAAGAAAGGGAGCCAGAAGGATTGCTTAATGCTTAGGGCACCAGCTGCCCTTGCAGAAGTCCCACACAGGAGCTCATGGTCAACTGTAACTCCAGTTCCAGGGGCTCTAGCACCATCCTCTGGGCTCCTAGGTTTGGGCTTTCCACATGGTATGTGCTCACTAACTAGTTTCTCATGGGATTAATGGTGACTCATCTCCTGTTTGTCTCTAAATTCTCACTGCTTAATCCCACAGTGAAGGCTGATGGTGCACACCCAGAATCCCAGTATTTGGGAGGCAAAAGTGGGACCATCTTAACTTTGAAGCCAGCCTAGGCCAGATACTGAAAACCACGGCTCAAAACAAACAAGTAATCGAACAATAACAAAGCTATTAAAAAACAAAAGGCAAACACAAACAATAATGAAATTCAAATGCACCATATCATTTGGTAGCAATGTGTAAAAAAATGGAAATAGCCTCACAGTGATAGCACATGCCTTTAATCCCAGCACTCGGGACATAGAGGCATGTGGATCTCTGTGAATTAGAGGCCAGCCTGGTCTACACAGGGAGTTCCAGGACAGCAAGACAGAAACCCTATCTTGAAAACAACAAACAGACAAAAATTGGAAATAGCATAAAACGATTCTTCAATCTTAGTCCATCTAAGCACTCACAGCTAGTCTTTGAGACCATAACCCAGGAACCCCTGGTGTCCTCATGTATCCCTGAGCCCAACCGTCTTTGGTCTAGCTCTAGGATCCTGGCCTCTGTAAAGGTAACTGGTTCCCTCTCTCTCTCTCATGGGGCTCCCCCATCTCTGTGGCAGGCTCGGGGGCTCAGGTGGGGAGCCCCATGCAGTTCTCTCTGATGTGTTGGGGCGTGGGAGGTTGGACAGTGAATTTGTTTACTCTTCCTGGCTGCTGTTTGTTTCTTGGTGCTGGGCTCTGCACACCTCCCTGCAGATCCACCTTGTTTGGCTGTCAGCTTCTTTCTGGGGCTTTTTTGTTCCTTTCTGTTGCTATGACATGAAAGATGGATCTGAATTCTCTGGTTCTTTATGAAAGAGAAAATAGGGAGAGATAATTGCTATGTCGTGTTTTCTTTGAAGTCTGGGGTGTGTGTGTGTGTGTACACTTGAGTGTGCTCGCACTTTCTAGAAAACACTGACAAATTGCTTTCTGCCTTTCTGTGCACAGAGAAATCACATGATGTTTTCTGGGGGGGAGGGGGGAGGATGTACACTCCAAGGTGGAACAGTCACCAGGATGGAGATGTGGCTCAACTGATAAGGTGCTGCTGGTCTAGCATGCATGAGGAAGTTCTGGGTTCAGTCCTCATCAGCACATAAATGGGTTTTATAATCCCATTACAGGGCATGTGGAGGCTGGAGAATGAGGAGGTTAGGGTCATCCTTAGCTGTGTAGAGTTTTCAAAGCAGCCAGAGCTGGTGAAACCCAGTTTCAAAGTCCTCTTAACCTCTTCCCCCACAAAAAGGAAAAGAAGAAGAGGAGGAGGAAAAAGAGGAGGAAGAAAGAAAAGAAGAGAAAAAAAAAAGAAAAGAAGAGGAAGATATATTAACCAGACTCTCCTAGACACAATGTTGCAGGCTCTACCCCTACCTAGTGGGCACTAAATATTTGTTGACTGGATGGATTTTACTTTTTTGTGTGTATGTGTGGTGCTGATACTTGAACCCAGGGCCCCTCCACTTATTATTGTTATTTAGGACAAAACTTATATAGCCCAGGCTAACCTCTAACTCTGTATGAATCCATGACTGGCCTTGAACTGATAGCTCTGACTCTACAGAGCCTCAGGGGGTAGCACTGGCTGATCTGGAACTCACTATGTAAACCAGGCTGGCCTAGAATGCTTAGATATCCAGCTGCCTCTGTCTCGTGAGTGCTAGGATTAAAGATGCTGTGCCTGGCCCTCAGCAAGTCTTAGCCAGCTTGAGGCTGGCTATCTCTCCAGCCGGCTGGATCATAAAATTTGCATAAACATAATGAGAAATTTTACAATTTACACTTGCTTCTCTTCTCATCACTATGACAACTGGCCTGACAGAGCCACTTTAGGGAGGCAAAGATTTCTTTTGACTCACAGTTTGGCTCCATGATGGTAGGAGAGGACTGACTGTGGGTGCGAGGGTGGCTACTCCTCACAACTTGGCTCATCAGGAAGCAGAGAGGAAATAATCAGAAGGGCCAGTGTTGCAGGCATGATTCTCGGCAGTCACTGTGCCCTGTACAAGGTCCAAATAAGAGCTAGCCAACAAGATCAGTCAGCATTCCAGCATGCAGCACTGAGGAGACTCAGTGGGTCATAAAAAAAACCCAACAAAACCAAAACCAAAAACCTGGGTGTAGGGATGAACACCTTTAACCCCAACACTTAAGAAGCAGAGTTAGGCAGGTCTCTGTTCGAGTTCCAGGCCAGCCTGGCCCACAAAGTTAGACCCTGTCTCAAAGACAGCAAGGGGGGGCAGGGAGGGAGGGAGGGAGGGAAGGACGGGGGCAGGGACAGGGACAGGGACAGGGACAGGGACAGGAAGGAGACAAAGGCATGAATGTAGGAAGGATAGTGGGGATGTCCAGGGGGAATAAGAGGCAAGGTTGGGGGTAAATAGCATCAAGATACATCACACACACAGACACACACACGAAATTGTCAAAGAAAATAAAAGATACAGGAGGGGGAAAAAAAAGAGGAAGAGGAGGAAGGGGAGGGGCAGGCTGCAACTCTCAAGGCTGCTCCTGGTAACCAATGGCTGAGTTTTCTTTCCCAGACACCCACAATCTCTCCAGACATCACCCCCAGGTAGGGACCAAGGGTTGGAACACATGAGCTTGTGGGGACCGTTGAGGTTCAAACCACAGTAGGAGGGGAGCCAGGACAGTGCACCTCCTGAAGCTAATGTTATCCCGTATTTCAATAACTCTGTGCTTGAAAGATTCACCAAGTCCTGGTATGACGTCAGTGCTTGGAGGTTGCCGGTTTGGAGCATTTGGATCTAGCACTGATGCCACTCACCTTGGGCTACTGCTTGGTGTTTGCAAGACCTGGATGCGATGTGCATGTCTCCAAACTTCAGGTAAGTGCATCCATGGATTTGTCCCTCTTATAAGGACACTAGTTGTAAGGCAGAGGCGGGGGGTGGATCTGTAAGTTCAAGGCCAGCCTGGTCTACAAAACCAATTCCAGGACAGCCAGGACTACACAGAGAAACCTTGTCTCAACAAACAAGCAACCGAAAAACTAAAACAACAAAAGGGCACCAATCTTGTTATACCGGAGCCCATCACAGTCACTTCAACTTAACTGCCTGCAAAGACCTTACTTCTACACAAAGTTGTGACCACAGAGATTCAGGATTGAGATTACGGTATCCGACAGGGAACATAATTTAGCCTTTACCAATAACCAGTGGATGGTTACCAGTTTCTCACCAGCCGAGAGGGTGCTCCTGTGGTTGCACTCAATGGCCTCCTAGTTCAGCAGCTCTCAAATCAGGGACCCAGGTCAGCAGCAGCAACACCGCCTGGGAGCTTGTTAGAAAAGAATAGCCCCGAGGTTGGAGATGAAGCTCAGTTTATTGAGTGCGGGCCAAGCAGGCAACAGGCCCTGGGGTCCATCCTAGCTCTGCATAAACTAGATGCAGTGGCTCCCCACTGTAGTCCCAGCTTTTGGGAGGTGAAGGCAGAAGACTCAGAAGTTCAAAGTCATTGTTTGCTACGTGGAGAGGTCAATACCAAGGGGCAACATAAGACCCTGTTTCAAAACAATAATAGCAGCTGGGCAGTGGTGGTGCACGCCTTTAATCCCCAGCACTTGGGAGGCAGAGGCAGGCGGATTTCTGAGTTCGAGGCCAGCCTGGTCTACAGAGTGAGTTCCAGGACAGCCAGGGCTATACAGAGAAACCCTGTCTCAAAGAAAAAAAAAAAAACAACAAACAAAAAAACCAACCAAACAAACAAACAAAAGACAATAATAACAGTAGCAATGGAAAACCGAAACAAACAAAAAGCAGGCATCAGCCAGTGCTTCCCAACCTGGTTTTCCCAACATGGATCAGCCAAGACTGTCCTGCATCTCCTCCTCTCACACCAGGCTTGTCCACTACGTCATTCCGTCCCTTTCTGCAAGTCTAATGGAGGTACAGTGCCACGCCCCTGCTTGATTTGTATCCCCCGCCCTCCCCAACATTTATGTGTGTGACACATGTCTACCTGCTAGTCAGTGTGTGCATGTGTGATGTACATGTGTGCATGCCTGTGCATATCTGCCTATGCATGCACATGAATGTGTGTGCAAGTGAGTAGCTGGAGAACATCTCCTATGATCCTGTCCTGGCTCTGGGAAATCCCTTGTTAACTTATTTGTCCATCCCACAGATGGAGTTGACAGCTGACCTCATTCTCCACCGCAGGTAAGTCCTAGGTGCTCATCCGCACAGCAGGATCTTCTGCTGGTCCTCAGCTCGTCTGCCTACTTGTTTATGGAATCCTGTGAGCCCCAGAGGCTCTTCTGTTTTTTAGCTTGGGCATAGTCAAATGTTTCAAGATGCAAGGCTTATCTCGTAGAAGCTGCCCTGTCCTACCCCAAGGTTATGAAAATACTGTCTTATATTCACAACTAAATATTTTCAAGTTTTGTTTCACACACGCTGGCCTCAAGCCATCTGGAATTTGTTTGTGTGTGCCATGCATGAAAAGAATTTCACTTTTTCACAACCCCAGTAGCCAGGGGCCATCCCCACCCCACTTCATGTTGCGCTTTTCCTATTGGGCAGAATCACACACAGCTTATTTCCCAGGGGTTTCCTCTGAGGGTGAGCCGTCCAACACAATGACACCTCTGCTTGCCCCAGTGATGAGTCCATCTGACCATTGTGGCTATGACCTTCTAGAAGGGGACAAAGGGATGGATGTTAGATTCCTGTGCCAACTGTAATACATTCTATAATCTGTGTGTGTGTGTGCTTATCTGGTATTTGTATGTAATATATATTTGAATATGTATGTGTATTGCATAAATATGTGCAAACAGGTTGTGTGAGAGTCTTCCTGGAGTAACAATGTATACACACATACACACACACACACACACACACACACACACACACATATTACTCACCCTAGTTAAGGAACCCATTTCAAATCAAAGTAACAATCACATCAAAGCCCAAGATAGTGCACCTGTTTATGGGGGTTACCTATTAGAGTATGGGCAAATCAAAGCTGGTTGCATCTTTAATAGCACACCCTAACATGGCTAACAGGGACCCTGGAGCTCTGTGAGTGATAGGCAGGCTCCTAACCTCTCTTCTAGGCAACTGCTGGCCAGTCTCCCCTCCCAGCAGCTGATCCCCGCTTCTGTACCCTGGGGAGGGACTATAGTGAATCTCCTCTGTTTCAGTGGTCCCCGTGTGAAGCCTGCTCACTTCCTGAGTCTCATGATGCCTCCCCCCAGGATGGAATGTTCCCATGAGGAGGGCGTTCCTGTATAGCTGCATGTGTGTACATGCCTGAACTCTTTTGCTTGTTTGGTTGGTTTTTTTTTTTTTTTTTTTT
>NW_022196905.1:255593770-255596310 GCF_008632895.1 Mastomys coucha
GCAACTCTTATAAAGGACAACATTTAATTGGGGCTGGCTTACAGGTTCAGAGGTTCAGTCCATTATCAGCCTGGCGAGAAGCATGATGGTATGCAGGCAGACATGGTGCTGGAGGGACTGAAAGTTCTCCATCTTCATCTGAAGGCAGCAGGGAGAGACTGTGTGCCACACTGGGCCTAGCTTGAACATAGGAGACCTCAAATCCCTCCCCCACAGTGACACACTTCCTCCAACAAGGCCACACCTCCTAATAGCACCACTCCTTATGGGCCAAGCATTCAGACACAAGTGTCTATGAGGCCATTCCTATTCAAACCTCCACATTATGACATAGCCCAGGCTGACCTCAAATTCCCATGGAGGAGAGGGTGACCTTAAACTCCTGGTCCTCCTCCCTCTACTTTTCAAGGGCTGGAGTTACAAACTTACACCACTACACCTGACTACTCCATTCTGAGGACAGAACCCAGGGGTTTCATGGATGCTAGCTAGCATCTTGTCAAGACTGGCCTGGCACTCACTGTGTGTGACAGGGTGGCTTCGTGCTCTCACATTTCCTCTCAGACCTGCAAGTGCTGAGGCAAGCCTGTGCTCTACCCATGTACTCTGCTTCTTGATGCCTTAGCTGGGCAATCCCAGCACTCAGGAGGTTGAGGAAAGAGTGTCAACATAAATTCTGAGCTAGCCTCAACTATATAGTGCTGGATCAGCCTCAGCTACATAGTATGACCTTGTCTCACAAACAAACAAACAAACAAACCAACAATTTCCTCCCAGTGCAGGAAGGCAGATTGTCAGAATTGAGTGGCTAGAAGGTTGATCCTTTGGGAAGTTCCGGGGAAATAAATCCCAGATTTCCTCCTGGGTGACCTGCCACCCAGCTTCCTTGGCTTGCAGAGATTGACATGGCTCCAATCTCTGTCCCTGGCTTCATGGCATCCCCCATAACACTATGCCATTGCTCTTTCTCTGCTCTTATATAGACCTTGATATTGGGTCCTCAGCCCCTCTAATCTAGGATGACCTCGTTTTGAGATCCTGAATTTAGCTGCATTTGCCAAGACCCCCTTTTCCCAAATAAGTCCACATTCATGGATAGTGGGTGATTGTGGGAGCCGAGTCTTCTTAGAGGAAGGTAGATAGGACACATTCAGCCCAGGGGCCACCTGTGAAAGGATAAAAGGTTTCCAGAGTTAAGGAAAGCATCGTATGTCACAGACAGCATGTGCCTCCTGGCCGCTTTATTCCACGATAGCACCGCACCCACCATTTCTCTTAGTCTCTAAGTCTCCAAATCCAACCACGAGTTGTCCCACCCCTAGAAATGTGTCCTAAGGAAGCCATTCATCTTCACAGTGGGGTGGAAAAACCTCTCCCTTCTTTGATGCTTCATGACTTACATAGCCCCCCCCCCCCAGAGGAGGCAATTACCTAATTACGTCAACATAGTTGGGAACTCTCACTGAGAAGCTGGAAGGCAGAAGCTAAAGGCAGAAGGTGCTCTTTGCCTCTGGAAGGGGGATATTCAATGCCCACAGTGACCCAAGGCAGATAGCATAGATGAGGATTGAAGGAGAGGGAGATCTCAGGTGTTAGCCAAGCAGAAGCCTGTCAGGCAAGAGTTCCTGCAGCTGTGGAAGACAGTTGAGTCCCTGAAACAGGAGACATAGGCACAGACAAGGAGGGTGTCTCCAGAAGAGGGCAGTCCCCACGGAGATGACACCCTGTCTTCTGGGCCCCAGGTGTGGTCATCAAAACAACAAAACATGGCAGCATAAAAAGTCTCCTGGTGCCTGGGATGTGGCTCCATTGGTAGAGAGCTTGTCCGGCTTGTGTGAAGCCCTGGGCTCTATTGCCAACATAAAACTGGGCACGGTGCCACATGCCTATAATCACAGCACTTGGGAAGTACAGACAGGAGGATCAGAAGTTCAAGGTTATCTTTTGCTACATAGTAAGTTTGAAGCCAGTTTGGGCTACGTGAGACACTGTTTCAAAAAAAAAGTTTCTTTTTTTTTTTTCAATTCATTTATTTGCTTAGGGTGTGTGTGTGTGTGTGTGTGTGTGTGTGTGTGTGTGTGTGTGTGTGTGTAGAGGTCAGAGGTCAGGGGACAACAGTTCTCTCTTTCCATTATGTGGGTCCCAAGGATTAAATCCAGGCTATCAGGCTTGGCATTGGGTACCTTTATGTTCTGACCTATTTTCCTGACTCCACAACATGAGTATTTCATAGCGACATTGGGTATCAGCTAACTAGGGACCAAGGAGTCAATCTTTGCTGCTTGCTGAGGCCTACCTGTCCAGGCAGTTATCAGAGGGCCCTGGTAGCCCTGAGTATTTATTTGAAGGAGGCAGAGCAGGGTTGTTGCCGTGAGAAGCCAAGCACCAGGGGGGTACGGTCACAGTAGAAGCAGGACCCCTAGACTTCTCTGGGGCTCCAGATGGTGAGATCATCAGAGAGAACCCCCAAAATACAGGTCAAGATAGCAGAACCTCCAACACACCGAGAGAGAGAGAGAGAGAGAGAGAGAGAGAGAGAG
>NW_022196905.1:255596320-255599940 GCF_008632895.1 Mastomys coucha
AGAGAGAGAGGAAGGGAGGGAGAGAGAGGGAGGGAGAGAGAGGGAGGGAGGGAGAGAGAATAGCCGGTGGCCCCCAGGGTCTGAGGCAGATGGAGCCCGGAAAAAGTGAGCCCCCCCAGGGGACTGTCATCACTCACTCAGACAACAACAGATACATGAGAAATACACAGGTTGCTGCCATACCCCCGGTGAAGCTGGAGGGAAAGACAGGAGTTATGGGGCTGGGGGGTGTTCTGAGCCAGGATACCAGGCACTCTGAGCCTCCTCCTGTCACTACCCATTACTAGGAGTTGTTGTTAAGTTTTCTTCTTCTCACTGGTGAGACTTAATCTCCCCATTTGTTGCAAAAAGTAGAAGGGATGAACCAGAGACCCCGTTGATGTGGATGTGTTCCTTCCTCAGCAAAGCTAATCCATATCAGTAGCTACTCTGAGGGGAAATGAAGGCAGCATAGCTACTGGGATTTAGATGTATCAATGATGTCCATGATTGATTGGTGATGTCTGCTCTGGCTGAAGACTAGGTAAGCTAGCTTCCCCCACCTTAACCAAGACATGTGGTAGATTTGTCTAATTAGCCTTCGGATAAGATCCTCTTGAAGTTTTTAGCCAAATGAAAGAGAAAAATAAAGAGGAGCCAGAGAGGTGGGTTAAAAGCATTTGATGCTCTTGCAGAGGACCTAAGGTGGGTTCCCAGCATCCATGTCAGGTGGCTCACAACTGCCCATAACTCCAGCATGGGATCCAATGCTCTCTCCTGGCTTTTGAGAGTACTGCACTCACATGCACATACTCACATACTTGTACATAGTTAACTACACATACACATACTTTTTAAAGAACAAATATTAAAAAAAAAAAAAGAAAGAAACTAGGGTTAAAGGGATAGCTCAGTGATTAAGAGTGCTCAATGCTTTTGCGTGAGGACCAGACTTGGATCCCAGCATCCATGGTGGGTGGCTTACAAATGCCTATAATTCTAGACCCAAGAGAGACCTAACACCATGTCTTCTGGTCTTTTCTCCCTCTCCCTCTCCCTCTCCCTCTCCCTCTCCCTCTCCTTCTCCCTCCCCCTCTCCCTCTCCCTCCCTCCTCTCCCCATCCCTCTCCTTCTCCTTTTCTCTCTACCCCCCTCTTCCCCTTTTCCCCTCTTTCCCACAAGTCTTTACATCTTTACCATATGACTATCTGATCCAGAGCCTAGATCTGTCAGCCAACACTGCTGTTTAAATTTATAGGGTCACTATTGCCCAAGCTGAGTGAAATTTATTAGTTCGTTGTAAGCTGTTCAGGTTCAGTGCCTTTAAAATTGTCCCATGAACCGGGCAGTTGGTGGCACATGCCTTTAAGCCCAGCACTTGGAAGAGCAAAGGCAGGCAGATCTCTGAGTTCGAAGCCAGCCTTATCTACAGAGGGAGTTCCAAGACAGTCAGGGCTACACAGAGAAACCCTGTCTCAGAAAATGCACACACAAACAAACTGACCTGTGAAACCAGAGCATAGTGAAGACAATGGCTGTCCATCGGGATAAACCCTTCTAGTACTGATCAAGAAATTGAGTCACCTTCTTCCTCATATGCCTAGGAAATCATGAGTATGTCCAGTGAGTGTTCTACAATGAGAATGGGGAGAGTAGAGAAGACTTGTGTCCATGCAGAGAACATCCAGGAGCGAGGTCGCTCAGGCTGGGAAAGAGCTAAAGGAATTGGGCTTTGCCTCCCACTGACCTGTGCCCATCCCTAGAAGACATAACTCCCAGTACCTCTAAATGTGACCTTATTTGGAAGTGGTTGCCATAGATGTCATAAGTCAAGATGAAGTCATGCTGGGTGGGGAGGCATCTTTATAAAAAGGGGAAGCTGGGACACAGACACCCAGGGAGGACGCCTTGACTGAGAAGGCAGAGATGGGGTGAGGCTTCTGTGTATAAGCCAAGCCACACCAAGCATTGGCAGCAGAGGCCTGGAACAGGCCCTTCCTGGGGAGGAATTATGTATGCCACAGACACCTTGAGGTCAAGCTTGTACTCTCTGTAACAAGGGGTTTCTGTCGTGTAGGGTACCTTCATATCTAAGTCCTCTGTCAGAGGAACAACGGGGAAGCTTCTGGGGCAGGAAGTGGCGGAAGGAGACTGGGTGGGGGAGGGGCAGAGACTTGGCCTTCTTTGAGGCTGGGTGACCTAAGTCTCAGGAGTCTGAATGGATGGATGTGAGCAGGTGCTTCCAGTTTCTTCCTGGGATGCCTGCAGGTGGGGACCACTTTGTCTGGGGAAGCAGACCTGAGTTTAACCAAAGCAAGCTGCCAGCCCAGACTTGAAGAGGATGGGCAAGGGATGGAGAGAAGATAGGCGTGTGGTCCTGCCCTAGGCAGAATGCTCCTTAAAGCCTGGAGTTTTGGAATTCTTCTCATTGTATCTCTCTATGTAAATATCATGTGTGCAACTTCCATCCCTCCACCCCATCTCTCTCTTCTCTCTTCTCCTGCTGGATCTCGCATATCCCAGGATAACCTTGAACTCTTGACCCTTGGTACTTCGGCCTCCTGAGTGCTGGGATTACAGGCAGGCAGTGCTGGGGCTTTGTGCATGCAAGGCAAGCACCCTACTAGCTTTATTGTCTCTTGATGCACATTGACCCCAGGTGGCCTTGGGCCGCTGCTCTTGGTGATCTAAAGCCAAGTTCCGTGTGACCAGGCTTTGTGAGTAGCCAGCCCAGCCTTTTCCTCAATTCCTGGTCTAAATGAGAAAAAACAAACAAACAAACAAACCAGGGATGGGCAGCAAAATCCCAAGCTTTTTCCATTCTCAGCTGTGAAATCTCAGATCTCAAATTCTTCCACCATCCTCACAATTAAAAAACAAAACACAACATTTATTTTTAATCGTTTTTATTTTAATTTTTTTGAGACAAGGACTCATTGTAGTCCAGGATGACTTCAATCTCACTATGGAAACCAAGGATGACCCTGAACACCTGATCATCCTGTCTCTGCCTCCCAAGTACTAAAATGACAGATGTCTAAACCTCCCTCTATGCCGTGTTTATTCTGTGCTAGGGACTACTGTCCCAAACCTTACTAATACTATGCAAGCACTCTCCCAACTGTGCTGCATCCCAATTCACTCCTTCTTCTCATTTTGAAAGAAAAATTCCGGCCTGGAGAGATGGCTCAGCGGTTAAGAGCACTCATTGGCTGCTCTTCCAGAAAACCCAGGTTCCATTTCAAGCACTCACAGGAGGGCTCACAATTTTCTATGATTCCACTTCCAAGTCTTCTGATACCCTCACACAGATCTACATAGAGTCAAAACACCAATGTATATAAAATAAAAATAAATGATACATTAAAAGAAAAGAACTCTTTTAAAAAAAGAAAGAAAAACAAATTAGAAATGAAAGACTAAAGTTAAAATAAGGCAAACTGATGTGGTCATTATGAGAATGGGTCTTCCAAAAAAAAAGGCCAGGCAGTGGTGGCACACACCATTAATCCCAGCACTTAGGAGACAGAGGCAGGCAGATTTCTGAGTTCGAGGCCAGCCTTGTCTTCAGAGTGAGTTCCAGGACAACCAGAGCTACACAGAGAAACCCTGCCTCAAAAAAAAAAAGGGCGGGGGGGGGG
>NW_022196905.1:255600115-255663233 GCF_008632895.1 Mastomys coucha
AAAAAAAAAAAAAAAAAAAAGAGAGAGAGAGAGAATGGGTCTGAAACCACTTTGGTCCAATTCAAGCTGTTTAGCCTCTTTTTGCCTCAGTTTCTTCATCTCATATTTTTCATTGACTCTGTAGGGATTTATTTAATTTAATTAATGAGCAAATATATGCAAATCATTTATAGAACCGCCCAGTACACAGTAAGTACTGCCAGTCTGAGTTAGTTCTATTAACAACATGGCGAAGGTGGTAGCCTTACTCCTGTAATCTCTGCAATTGAGAGATGGAAGAAGATAGATCTTGACTTTGGTGCCACCCTGGGGCCCTGTGTATTAGTCACTTTTCCTCTTGCTTCCTGTTGCTGAGACAAAGTAACCAAAGAAGCTTAAGGAGGGAAGAGTTTATCGGGGCTCACAGTTGGAGAGGATAGTTGGCCAAGGCAAGGAGGGAATGGTGACAGAAGCGTGCAGCTGCAGATCACATTGTATCTATGGTCAGGGAGGAGAAAGAGACAGAGAGACAGAGAGACAGAGACAGACACACAGAGAGACAAACAGAGAGAGAGTCAGAGACAGATAGACAGATAGATAGACAGAGACAGAGAGACAGACACAGAGAGAGACAGAGATACAGAGAGAGATAAAGAGAGACAACCAGACACACACACACACACACACACACACACACACACTCACACACACACTCACACACAGAGCAAGAGAGCACACACTCACACACTCAGTTTACTTTTTCCTTTTTATTCAGACCAGCATCTTAGCCATGGGATGGTGCTCCCACATTCAGGGCATATCATCCAGGCTCAGTTAACTGAATCTAGAAACCCCTTCAAGGACATGTCGGGAGATCTACCTCCTAGATGATTCTAGATGCTCAGAGTTGGCAATCAAGATTAACAGTCACACACACACACACACACACACACACACACACACACACGGTTCAGAATGTATTCTACCCCTGCTCCCTTTCTTTGTCCTTGTCAGCAATTTTATTGGTCTGTGCTCATGATGTCATAGCTCACGTAGAGAAAGCCAGATGCGGGGATCTATCTCATGGTAGAATACTAGCCTAGCATGGGCAAGGCCCTGCATTCAATCCCCAGCATTATAAAACTAAGCAAACTAAGAAAGGAATAAAATAAAAGCATGTACTAGACTGGATTGCAGGAAGGGAGAAGCAGCAACTATATGTATTAGTATACCTCTTTGGGAGTTTCAGGGGTCAGGTCTACCCAGCTCATCTCCACATGAAATGACTTTTTTTTTTTTCTGACACAGGGTTTCTCGGTGTAGCTCTGGCTGTCCTGGAACTTGTTCTGTAGACTAGACTGGCCTCAAACTCAGAGATCTGCCTTTCTCTGCCTCCCAATTGCTTGCTCTGCCATCACTCAGCCTTCTTCTATCTATCTATCTATCTATCTATCTATCTATCTATCTATCTATCTATCTATCAGTTTTTCAAGACAGGGTTTTACTGTGCATCTCCAAAGGATAGTCACCACCAACCATACTTGCACAATGCAGCTCAGACACTGGCTGGAGTGGGCATTGGCTCCAAGCTGGGCCAAGCAAATCCTTTCCTTGGAACTGAGCCAAAAGTACCCTAGGTCAGTTTGAACTCCTCTGTAGAATGCCAAGGCCACACTGCAGGGAAGGCCAGTCTGACAGGGAGACAGAAGGAAGGCCCCTGGATCTGTGCTTCTGGCCACTGAGGCTCTGTGAGGCTGTGTAAGCCACGCCTTCCCTTTGTTAAAGCTGCTCTGATTGGTTTTCTGTCCTACTATGCATCACACCTCTTGATCTTGCCTTCTCTGTGGCTCTGGACATCTCCCTGCATCTAGAGGCAAGGCTCCTAGGAGCTCTAAGAAAATATTCCCCCTTCTCCCCCTCACTGGGTATGTGGGCACATGTTCATGAAGGTGAAGGAGAGCAAGGCTTGAGACCCCACACACTTTGCGCATTTATTAAGACTGACTAACTCCTAAGCCTTTGTCTTGAGTTCCTTGTGAGACACATTGTCTCTTGTCACAAGAACCTGGTTTCAGAGACATAGAAAGAGAAAGACATGTTGGTTCTATCCAGCTAAGGAGCGTGGAGAGAGAATTTTACCTCCTTCCAAAAGTTCTTGCTATCCCTGCCTCCTGGATGGACTTCCTCTACTGTCTTGAATACCTAAGCTTCTTTTTTCTAAAGTAGCCCAGACTGGCCTCCAACTTCCTACATAGCTGAGGTTGATGGACGTTTGTTGTTCGGTAAGGTTGTTCGGATGATGAGATTGAATTCCCCATCCACCTATATTCACTTCCTGAGCGCTTAGACTATAGACATGCACTTCTATACCAGATTTACAAAATACTTGGAATCAAATCTAGGGCTTCCTATATGGTGGGCAACCTCCAGACCTTGCCTCAGTGGCTGCTGCTGCTTCTGCTTCTTCCTCTTCTCCTTCTGTTTCTTCTTCCTTTTCTTCTCCTCTTCATTACTATTATTATTATTATCATTATTAGTTTGTTTTGTTTTTCATTTTTTTGTTTTTCCTGAGACAGGGTTTCTCTGTGTAGCCTTGGCTATTCCGGAACTTGTTCTATAGACCAGGCTGGCCTCAAATTCAGAGATTCGCCTCCCTCTGCCTCCCCAGTGCTGGGATTAAAGGTGACTGCCAGATGCTTCAGTCTTAATACGCAAAATGAGTTAGCGTTGTTGCCCTTGCTCAGCTAAAGACTGTGTAGAGGAGTCGGTGAAGGAGCGGGGCGAGTCTGGAAGAACAGGCACATGCGAAGCACGCTTACCCTTTAAACCTTCCTTTCCTTACCTCTCAGAAACTGACTCAGAGTGGATGGAGGTGGAAAGGAGGTTACGTGCGAATTGGTCAGTGTGAGCAGCATCCACAGAGAAGGCTGCTGAGGGGGGGAAGAGAGAGAGAGAGAGAGAGGAGAGAGAGAGAGAGGCCATTAATGTAAGACACACAGAGGTTTTTCTTCAAAAAGATTAAAATAAACTAAATAGTATAAAATAAATATAAATAAAATAAATATAAAAATAAAATAATTAAAATAAAGTAATTAAAGGTGGTGGCACACTTTTAATCACAGCACTTGGGAGGCAGAGGCAGACAGAGCTCTGTGAGTTTAAACCTAGCTTCATCTACAAAACAGAGTTCCAAGAAAGCCAAGGCTACACAATGAAACCCTGTCTTGAAAAACTGATAGATAGATAGATAGATAGATAGATAGATAGATAGATAGATAGATAGATAGAAGAAGGCTGGGTGATGGCAGAGCAAGCAATTGGGAGGCAGAGAAAGGCAGATCTCTGAGTTTGAGGCCAGTCTGGTCTATAGAGCAAGTTCCAGGACAGCCAGGGCTACACCGAGAAACCCTGTGTCAAAAAAAAGTCATCAGTGCTTGATGTTTGCATTCTGTGTTCGAGAAGTACCTGAAAAGTTAATGGGGAAAGGAGGGAAGGAAGAAATGAGAGAAGGAACGGAAAGAAAAGAAGGGAGAGCAAGTAATGAGAAAAGGAAGGAGGGAAGAAGGGAGAGAGGGAAGGAAGGAGGGAGGGAGAGAGCAACTACAAATAGACTCCTTGGTATCCAGAAGGACTGACAACACAGGAGCCAGCAAGCTCCGTCTCGGTCTCTATTCTGAGACAAAGTCAGAGTCCAAAGGCATGTACCTGTTGGTTCTGCCTGTAGTATATTTGAGAAACAGGGAAGGGGTGATGGGGTCAGCTGTGCAGGAGGCAGAGAGACTTCCCTGGGGTGTGGGGTGCTCTAACTGAGGTCATGGTCACATGGCCCAGGAATCACCCAACTTCACCTGCTCTTTCCAATGAGTGTGGTTTATTCCTTGTGAAATTATGCTTCAAGGGCTGTGGGTAGAGGCTTAGTGTTCAGGGCATATAAAGCCCTGGGTTCACTCCCCCAGCACCAAGAGCAGAAGAAACAAACAAAATACTTCAGTAGCATTTATATTTCTATTGTTTTTAATTTTATTTTTAAGTGTGTGTGTGTGTGTGTGTGTGTGTGTGTGTGTGTGAGAGAGAGAGAGAGAGAGAGAGAGAGAGAGAGAGAGAGAGAGAGAGAGGGAATCAGTCAATATATCTATTGATTGTAAGCAATGAGAATTCCAAAGCAAGACTCAATCTTCTGTAGTGATTTTTCTTTAAGTCCTCAGACGTCACGATGTGGGGAAGGGATGGCACTCCATGTTCTCTCCTTGACCTCTTGGTCCCTGAAGCCCGAGAAGATGGGGAGGGACACAGTACAGTCAACATTCTGTTCACAGTCACAGGCACAGGTCGATACATATGAAATCATGCTCCTACCCCTTCCTGTCCTCTCTGTCCACTGATGTCACCTTGAAAATGACATGGGCCTCCCAGCAGCCCAGGAGAAGCAGGGAGGAGGAGATCCAGGCTCCAGGAAGCAAATGGACCTCCACTATACTGGAAGAGCAAATAGGTGCGTTTTATTATCTGATAAGTAGATTAAATGCCATGGACACAGAGTGTATGTTCTGTTAAGCGGGTGTCTGACGCTTGTGAGAAACGAGGTTCTGGAACACTCTGCAGACTCATGCAATTTCAGCGAGAGAGTTTTCAGACAAGGCTTCCAGAGAATTCCACTAAACCCAGAGCACTGTGGGTACTTAGAAACTGGAACCTCTTTGGGACACCCATCTCATTGCCTGCATTCAGTGTCTGATCTTTTTTATGCACATGGCATGCTGCTATTAAACAGGCACCCAAAACATGGCCTCTTTCATGTTGCATGTTCTAACATCCTTTGGCCCTCACATTTGTCAACACTGAGATAAATTTGGTTGTGAAGGCATTTGCTCCCAGCTCCTCCGAGTGGTTTCCTCTATGAGGAAATTACCACAGCATGAGTATGAATTCCTCAGCCCGTGAACCACAAAATGGCTGAACAGAAAGTAGCTGGCACAAGGGTAGCCACCACCAAGGAGCCACCAAAAGCAATGGGAACATCTCCCTTTAAGGCAGGTGACATTTAGAAATGTCTGGACATCCTTTTGTTTGTCACGACTTGGAGGTGCCGGTAACATTCAAGAGGCGGAGGTCGCAAGCAGAGTGAGGGAGGACAGTGGCCTGCCCTTCACAAAGGGGGATCTGTCCCGAACGTTCAGAATGATCCGAATCTGTACCAGGTCTGTGGAGATGCTGTGTCGACAGGGGCCACACCCCAGGTAAAGGTAAAGGGATGGGATTCAGGAAGTAGGGTTAGATGACAAGGACATTCTAAGGACTGTGTCAATATGGCTTCTGAAACACAAGCAGGGGTGTGTGGGAGGGGTGGCAAGTCAGATGACTCTCTGAGTATCAGAGTCAAGTGCGTTTGGTCCCCAGAACCCACATGGTAGCATCCATATGTCCATATACAGATGTATACAAACAAACAAGTGTAAAAAAAAATAAATCAGACTAACAAGGGGGAGTGAGAAAAGGCTAGTTCTTTTGGGGAAGGCCAAATGAACCTGACATGGGGTCCTTTGGAGTTTCTTTAACCCGGGAGAAAGGAGCTGTGACCACCCCACTTTTTGGTTCATCAACCAAGGACACCCACAGCAGGGGCCAGGAGGGGCACCAATTTGTTTACTTCTTGGAAGGCTCTTTCCAAGGAATGGTGCTCTCGGTCTAGTTTCCCCAGATAACGGTGAATTTAAGGGGGATGGTATCTGACAAAGTCCATGGTACTCAAATGAGCACTGAGAAGTCGGTGTCTAGGGATCAGTGAATAGCACAGGTGGTAAAGTGCTTGCTTAGCATTCATGGAGCCTTAGGTTTGATTCCTAGCGTCACGGAAGCTAGCACGGAGATACACACCTGTAATTGCAGCACTTGGGAGGTGGAGCTCAATGTCATCCTTGGCTACATGGTGAATTTAAGGTCAGGCTAGGAAATGAGACCTTCTCTCAAAAAGCAACACCCAACAAAAATAGGAATCTAATGAAATCAAATGAATGAATGAGTGAATGAAAGAGATCAACCTAACACTTGCTTTAGGTCAGACCCTAAAGAAATATGCAACCATGTGCTAGAATGACCTCAGCAAGTCATGAGGGTTGACTATTAATTCTGCAGACACTTTACAAGCAGGCTGTCAAACAGCTATTTTAAAAAGGTCATGTTGGCAGCGGTGGCGCACGCCTTTAATCCCAACACTTGGGAAGTAGAGGCAGGGGGATTTCTGAGTTCGAGGCCAGCCTGGTCTAAAGAGCGAGTTCCAGGACAGCCAGGGATACACAGGGAAACCCTGTCTCAAAAAACAAAAAAACAAAAAACAACAATAAAAAAAAAAGATAATGTTGGGGATTGGAGAGAGGAATCTACAGTTAAGAATACTTACAATTTCTCCAGAGGGCCAGAGTTTGATTCCCAGCATCTACATGGTATCTCACAACTGCCTGCAACTACTCTAAAAGGATCACATATGCTTTCTGGATCTTATACTATGTGTAAATTGTGCACAGACATACCTGCCGGAGAAACATCCTTACACATGTTAAATACAGAACCAAATCTTATACACACACACACACACACACACACACACACACACATATGTATATATATATATGATTATGTTGGGGTTACCAAGATGGCTCAGTGCTTGCTGCCAAGCCTGATAACCTTTCATTCCCCAGAATCTACATGATAAAGAGAGAGAAATATCTCCCACAACTTATTCTCTGACGTGCACACACACACACCACATACATGTACCCCACGCAAAATACAAATAAGAGAGTATGATCTATAAAGCAATAATAAATGTTATATTCTTTTTTAGATGTATTCCTGTTATTTTTAATTATGTCTATGCATGTGTGTCTGTGTGGTGTAGGTATCCCCAGAGACCAGAGGCATCAGACACACTTGAAGCTGGAGTTACAGGTGGCTGTGAACCTTCTGATGTGGGTGCTGGGCATGGAACTCCAACCCTCAGCAAGAGCAGTATGTGCTCTGACTGTCAAGCCTTCCCTCCAGCCCCAAGTCTTATATTCTTTTGCTTGTTAGTTTTGGAAGGTTTCGCTATGTAGTCCTGGCTGCTGGAACTTGCTATGTGCGGATCAGGTTGGACTTGAACTCATAAAAATCCTCCTACTTCTGCCTCCTGAGGGCTGGGATTAAAGAAGTGTGCCTTGTTATAATCTTTGTTTCTGATTCAGATGACTGAATTCATCTTGAATTATTTGTGTCTGTTGTAGAATTTACCAAGCTTTCTCTGTAGAATGGCCAGAAGGGAAATATTCCAGATGTGGTAGTCCAGATACTGGGTTTGGTATGTTTGGCTGAGCTCTGGTCCACTCTATACATCAGAATAGGGTGCATCTATATTCATTGCTTTCATGGGGATACTGGGGATTATGTGTGCCATGCGAAGGTTCTACCATGCACCTACACCCCCCCAGCTCTCTTTATTTTGAAACATGGCCGTGTGACACAGTCCAGGTAAGCCTTGAACTCTTGATGTTGTCCACACAGATCTCAAACTCCTAGTCTTCCTGCCTCTGCCTTTGTCTTAGCTGAGATTACAGACCTGTACCATCACATCTGGCTGTGGGGTGCATCTCTTCTGAACTTCCTGTTCAGCAATGAACTCAATAGCTCCTAATGAGTCTCAGTGGGAGTATTTACACCAGGGGAGTTGGCAAGCTCTGAACCAGGGCTTTCTTTTATTTTAGCAAGCTAACTTGTTTGAATACATACTGTACCACTGGATGCAAAGGTAAGCTTCTCCAGAAGGAACCCTGCCTGCCTGGTCTGCATCAGGATTTGCATGTCATTTTATGAGCTATGCAAAAGAGATTGTCACTGGACATGTCCCTGAACTTCATGTGCCCTTCCCTAGCAGGGACTTTACTACTTCATCAAAGTCCTTAGTAGAGTGGAGGACACACACTCTTCTGTTTCTTTTGTTATCTGTACAGGTCTCAAAGTTAGTGTGGAAAGGGAGATTCTTTGGGGGTATCTGTCCTTTGTAAGGAAACTCTGTAATATTTTTATATTTTTAAATTTTTTTGGTTTTTTGAAACAGAGTTTCTCTGTGTAATAGCTCTGGCTGTTCTGGAACTCACCCTGTAAACCAGGCTCTCCTTGAGATCTCACAGAGATCTGCCTGCCTCCGTCTTCCGAGTGCTGGGACCAAAGGTGTGAGCCATTGAGCTTGGCCTTTTAAAAATCATTTTTGAGGGGGCTGGAGAGATGGCTCAGTGGTTAAGAGCACTGACTGCTCTTCCAGAGGACCCAAGTTCAATTCCCAGCAACCACATGGTGGCTCACAACCATCTATAATGGGATCTGATGCCCACTTCTGGTGTGTCTGAAGACAGCAACAGTGTACTCATATACATAAAATAAATAAATCTTTAAAAAAAGTTATTTTTGGGCCGGGTGGTGGTGGCGCATACCTTTAATCACAGCACTTGGGAGGCAGAGGCTGGTGGATTTCTGAGTTCAAGGCCAGCCTGGTCTACAGAGTGAGCCTGTCTCGAAAAACAAAAATCAAAAACAGAAACAAAACAAAGAAACAAACAAAAAAAAAACCAAAAAAATAATAATAATAAAAATAAAAAGTTATTTTTGAGACAAGGTCTCAAGTAATTCAAGCCATACTGGAACTTACTGTATAGCCAGGGATGACTTAGAAGTCTAGATGATCCTCTGGGTTCTGCTTCCCAGGAGCTAGGATCACAGGCAAGCACCACCCTGTTGGGTTTTCTTGGGATATCTTGAGCCTCTGCTTCACTGTTTCTAAACTAAACCCAAAAGGTAGTATTGCCTAAAGATGACAGAGATAGGATTCAGAGTTTTCTGAGGCCTGTCTCAGGAAAACATCTCAGTATCTGTGACGGCTCCCAGCATTCCCAGAGGACTGAGGAGCAACGCAGAAGTGCCGAGCAAGTCAATCTTGAGTTAGGCTTGCTTTTCACTTTTCTTTTAATACTTTTTATTTTTATGTATGTGAGTGTTTTGCCTGCATATATGTCTGTGCACTACATATGAGTCCGGAGTCCTTGGAGGACAGAAGAGGAACTCCTCCAGTTATGAGCTACAGATGGCTGTGAGCTTTCAAGTGGGTGATGGGAACTGAACCTAGGTTCTCTGTGAGACTATGCTGAGCCATCTCTCTGCCCTCTCCCAGTCTCCTGTAGCCCAAGCTGGCCTTGAACTTCTTTTTCTTTTTCTTTTCTTTTTCTTTTTTGAGAAGGGTTTCTCTGTGTAGCCCTGGCTGTCCTGGAACTCACTCTGTAGACCAGGCTGGCTTCAAACTCAGAAATCCGCCTGCCTCTGCCTCCCAAGTGCTGGGATTAAAGGCGTGCACCACCACCGCCCGGCTCAGATTTAGTTTTGAATCTTGGTTGGCTCTCTCAAGTTCATCAGCTGACTCACTGTGAGCTTTAACTTCCGTTCTCTAAAGATGATGGCTTTCTGGGCTGGCATGGAGAGCAAACCGAAACCAACAGAATGTGTAACTACAGGACCTGCTGCCGGGCGCCAGTTGCTGCTGCCATGACATTTCTACTTAATGTTTAAGGTATCAACCCAGTGACTGCACTGAGCGTGTCTGGGCTAAATGCGGCTTAGTCACCTTTCTGCTGGAGCCTGGGCCCTGAATCAGGAGAGGAAGTCTACAGCTGTCCCAGACACAAAGAGCAGTTTGTTGACGCAGACTAACTCACCCAGTGATTTGGACTTGGACCATTTTGCCTTCCCAAAACCTTATGTGGCTGCTACCCTTGGCCACACCATGCTATAGGGCCAAGGACCTTGTGCAAATGCCACGTGCAAATCACTCTGTGCCCACTCCATGAGGTCACTCTCCACTACTCCAGCTTGCATTTCAGGGCACTGACCACACACCTCACGCAGGCCTCTGCCCACGGCCTCTGCATCCTGACAAATGTCTATAGTTTTCTGGATGAGTCAAACAGCCTTCTAACCCTTCATCTATTTGTGGGCAATTTACCTTCCCTTGAGCTTCTGGCCCCTTACCTGATCCCTACATACACACACACACACACACACACACACACACACACACACACACACACCTCCTTTTTAAGAAAATGTATTATTTCCAATGATGTGGGTGTGTGTCTGTTTTTATGCGGTGCATATGAGTGCAGGTGCTCTTCGAGTCCAGTAGAGGGCATTGGATCACCCAAAACTGGAGTGGCAGGTGGTTTTGAGCTGCCTTATGTGGATCCAGGGAACTAAACTCAGACCTTCTGCAAGAACAGAAAGTATTCTTTGTTTGTTTGTTTTGTTGTTTTGCTTTTCGAGACAGAGTTTCTCTATGTAGTGTTGGCTATCCTGGAACTGGCTCTGTGGACCAGGGTAGCCTGGAACTCACAGAGATCTGCCTGCTTCTGTCTCCTGATGGTTGGAAGTGAAGGCACTTCACATCACTGCCTGGCTGGCCAGAAAGCATTCCCTCTTGGAGCAGGGACACATGCCCGGTGTCATGCTTACTCTGTTTCTCCAGGTTAGGTGCTTCTCTTTCATCTAGCCCCAAGCACAAT
Organism: Mastomys coucha; assembly: GCF_008632895.1. Lineage (NCBI taxonomy): Eukaryota > Metazoa > Chordata > Mammalia > Rodentia > Muridae > Mastomys > Mastomys coucha. The sequence continues at coordinate 255,610,672 of NW_022196905.1, forward strand.
GTGGTCACTGTCTGACTTTTGCACGGCTCCTGGGCTCTGAGCCCATCCTGACTAGCTGGGTGCCTAGACAGGTCATTCAATCGTTCTGTGTCCTTATCTGCAGGAATGCATGCTGAGAGCATCTTTGCAGGTCTCAGGAGGTTAGGGGCCACTGTGACTGACAATAACAGCTACTAATAACCCATTACCTGGCTTAGGCCCACAGATAGCAAGAGCTCAACAAAGGTTCTCGTGGACCCACCCCTAAAAAGGTTGGAGGATTTTTTTTTGTTTTGTTTTGTTTTTGTTTTTTTGAGACAGGGTTTCCTCTGTGTAGCGCTGGCTGTCCTGGAATTCACTCTGTAGACCAGGCTGGCCTTGAACTCAGAAATCCGCCTGCCTCTGCCTCCCAAGTGCTGGGATTAAAGGCGTGCGCCACCACCTGGCTTTGGAGGATGGTTCTTGATCATCACCTCCACCCCTCCACACCCATATTCTGATATCAGCGGTTTGGGGATTCGGCTTTCTCTTATTGGTCAATGGTTTCTACAAGCATGTTGAAGTTTGGCACTTGAATAAAATATCAGCGAATTGTGGGAAGGTAATGAATTTTCAGTTTCCAGCCTAACGGTGTCTCCCCTGAGGAACAGAGAAAACTTTTGCCCATCTCCAGCGCAGAGAGAATGGGAGTTTTTTAGAAGACATGTAGCTTAGGCTGGCTGCTAACTCATGGCCCTCCAGCCTCAGCCTTCCTAAGTGCTGGGCTTACAAGCTTGTGCTACCACCACTGGCTAAGTGTTTTACATAGTGAGGGAGGCAAGCTAGGACCTGTCTCCTCCTCTTCCCAGGCTGTTCTTAGTGTGCATTCAAGAGCTGGTATTAGCAAATAGTCCCATCTCAGGGATGCTAAGAACTTTCTGTGCCATTCACTATACGGTTCAACGTAGGTCAAACACATTTGCGTTCACTCACGGGGTGAGCGCCGCCTCATAGGAGGCAGAGAGAGCTGCTGCTGCTTGTGTGTGCATGGTGTCTTTGTGTACACCTTCATGCACGCATGCGCACACCACAGCACTTGTGTAGAGGTCAGAGGTCAATCTTGTTTTGTTTTCCACTTTGCTTGACGCAGAGTCTTGTGTATTGCCACCGTGGATGCCATTCCCCTGTGGTCTCATGGGGGAATTTTTCTTTTCTCTACTCCCATTTCGCAGCAGGAGCACTGGGATTATAGTCACCTGCTACTGAGTTAATGTTTGTGAATTCTGGGGATTTGAACTCTTGTTCAAAGCAATTTTACTATCTCCTGAGCCCAGCTGCAGATGTTAGAGGTTTGACTTGCAGGAGACTGGAGATGAGGAAGAGGTTGTGGAAGAGCTCCTCCCTAACAATGACAGAAGGGGACTTTTTTTCTTTGTCTCCAAGTGGTCACATTGGTCCATCTGATGTGAGTCTCTCCTAGGTAGGTGTGGGAACTGAAGGCCAGGGATGACCAGATTTAGTCTGGGACTCTGGAGTGGCCTGTGGTGTGGGTGGAACCCACGGTGGCTGGATCACTCTGGGGAGCTTTGTTTCCTGAGATCCTAGGAGGGGCTCTCCTCAGGATGCTGAGGGTTTGTGTCCTCTCCCAGTATGGCCTCCCAAAGCAAAGGCCAGAAAGCGTCAAAGACCAGAGAAGAGGCCTTCAGCAGGGCTATTTCAGAAGAGGGAGGGGGTATTTCCTTAAAAATTCTCTCTTTCTTTCTTCCTTCCTTTCTTTCTTTCTTTCTTTCTTTCTTTCTTTCTTTCTTTCTTTCTTCCTTTCTTTCTTTCTTCCTTTCTTTCTTTGAGACATATACTACAAATTGGTTTTGAATGCACAGCCAAAGATGACCTTGAATTTAAGTTTGCTTGCCTCCACTTCCTTAGTGCAAGGATTACCACCTTGTGGGGTTAGGTAGTGATGTAGTGCCTGAGAACCAATCTAGGGTTTTGTGCATGCTAGACTAACACTCTACTGACAACTGAGATACACCCCCAGTCCTATTTATTTATTTTACTTATTTTGTTTTTAAAAACAGGGCCTTCTGTCTTGACTGGCCTGAAATCCACTGTGTAGCTCAAAGTGGCCTCGAGCTCACAGCAATCCTCCTGCCTCAGCCCCCTGAGTACTGGGCTTGTAGTAGTGAGTGACCATGCAGAGCTCTATGAGGGGAACAAATTTCAGTTCCAAGAAACTGCTTTATGGACCAATCTGGCCATCCGTGGGGAAGCAGCTTGTGTTGGAGGGGCGGTGTCAGGGGTGCAGCGGGCAGAACACCGGCTTTCAGCCCAGCCTTGCATAGGAAGGGGAAGTATGGGTCGGCATCCTCTTGGTCATGGGGCAGACTTTATTTCCCAAGCCCAGCCCAGGATGGCGTGGTGGCTAGGGGCACAGGGCTAGGGCTCAGCTGTGCACCCTCGGGGGTGCGGCCCGCGTGACGTCCCCTCGAACACTACCCACATTCCGGGGCGCGGCGCGGGGACTATCGACGCTTGCCCAACCCCGGCCCCCTCCCCAGAGGCCGCCCCTCCCGTCGGGCCGCGCCCGCCTCCACCAAGTCCCCGCCCGGGGCCCGGCCCATCCCGGACTCCGCCCGCCCCGGGGAGGCCGAAGCCACTGTTGCCGCCATTGACGTCAGAGGGCGGGCACATGACCCCGCGGGGACCAATAGCGCGCGCCAGCCTCCCGCAATCTCCCCGGCAGCCGGCGCGGCCCCCGCCCGCAGCACACACTCGCGGACGGACGCGGACACACGCACCGCACAGCGCGCCCGCGCGAGGCCGAGACACGCCCGCGCCCGCCGTCCCCGGCGCCGCCCCCGCCCCCCGAGGACCCGATCCTCTCTCTGCGCCCCGCGGTCGCCCGCCGCCCTCGCCGCAGTCGCCAACCCGTTCGCGCCGGCATGCGCCCCAGCAGCTAGAAGGAAGCAGCCCAGGAAGCGCCCCGCGCGCTCCCGCCCGCCCCCGCGCGCTCCCGTTCGTCCCCGCGGGGCGCCCCCAGCCCACGCCCCCCCACCTTCCCGGCGGTGGGGGGGTGCGGGCCCTCCGCGGGGGCCCCGCCGGCCCGGCCCCACGCCAGCCGCGATCGCGCGCGCGGCCCCCGCCCCGGCGCGGCCATGGATGTGACGAGCAGCTCGGGCGGCGGCGACCCCCGGCAGATCGAGGAGACCAAGCCGCTGCTAGGTAGCGACGTGTCGGGCCCCGAGGGCACCAAGGTGATGGGCGCCGTGCCTTGCCGCCGGGCCCTGCTGCTTTGCAACGGGATGAGGTACAAGCTGCTGCAGGAGGGCGACATTCAGGTCTGTGTCATCCGGCACCCTCGGACCTTTCTCAGCAAGATCCTCACCTCCAAATTCCTGAGGCGCTGGGAGCCGCACCACCTAACGCTGGCCGATAACAGCTTGGCATCAGCCACGGTGAGTGGCCCTAAGTGGCCGTGGGGCTCCCCAAGCTGGGGTCCCCCGGGACCGAGGCGCCCCGCTGGTTGTCCCCGAGCGCGCGGCCCCCTAGTCCCGGCCTGCGCACAGAGCTGGGCTGGAACCTCTAGATCTGATCCTCCAAGGCAGGCTTTGGGAGCCCTCCTTCGTGTCCCGGACACTTAGCCCACCCGGGCTGAGTGCTTGGGGACTTTTGCCTAAACGCCTGCGTTTCCGATGTCTGGGACCCTGGTGAACCCTAGACTGGGCCCTGAGGATAGTGGTGTGTTGTTCCTTTTCTGAACTCGTTGCCCATCTGGATCTGAGCTACGGGAGAAAACAAAAACGCAACCCTCTCTTCCATAAAAACCGTAACCCCCCAGCGCCAACAATTTCCAGAAAGCAACTCCTGCGCTTGCTTTAGCCTGCCTTTATCCTTTTTTTCTGCCGGGCCTGGCAAGGCTAAACAGGGTGCCTGCCCTTTCTAAAAATCTCCTTCTCACGTTAGGAGGTTGGAGGGGGGGAGGGGGACCGAGGTCCTGGACCCGCTCAGACCCCGGGATAGTCGAGTTCTCTGGGTAGAAGAAGCTGGGCTGCCCAGCCTGCCCTTGCGTTGTCTGTGGAGCGTGTGTAAGCATGTTTTGTGGCTGTGTCCTGTTTTGTTACAGTTTTTTTGCTGTGTGGCCAGGGCCAGGTCAGCTGGATGAGATGGAGAAAGGAGGATCTTACTAGTTGCTTTCGGAAATCGAGTCTGCAAATGGTGGCCTTCTTCCTCCTGGGGACAGACAGCTGTGGTGGGGTCGAGGAGGGGGAGTGGGGGCGGTGGGCAGGGCCTAAACAGGATGCTTTGTGTTTTCCAACAAGGGCAGTTTCAAATACAGGCTCTGGCTGGGCCTTAGCCTGGCGCTTGGGGACTTATCTTTGTAGGGGCCCCCTTCTTGTCTAGAACGTACAGTACCCCCATGGTAGGCTCCGTGGTGTTTACTAAACATCATGGGAGAGGGCAGAGTGCACCGCCTTGCTCACACCTGTGCCAAGAAAGCCCAGCCAGGAAACAGGGTGTTGCTTACATGCATGCCACAAATGTGTAGCGTGTGTAGACATTGCCTCGGCATCCATGTTCCCTTGGTGGTGTGTCACAAACTGTGACACATGCTCCTAGGAATGGTGGGGAGGGGGGAAGTTAGCCTAGACACCTTACTCCCTGAGTCTGCCTCCCCTACCCCTTTGTGGTACACGAGGACATTTATTCTGAATTTTGGCTCTTATGTACTCAAAGCACCTATTTTTTTTTTCTAGGCTGTGGGCATGTTGGTGCAGTAACTGCAGACTTTGTCCCCAGGAGATTGAGGGTTGCCGGGAGGCGGCCCGGTCTTCTCCCAGACTGGTGTGTGTTCTTAAACCTGCCTTGAGTCATAGGCCTTGGCCTTGATCTCCATTTGATTGGCTAGTAACAAGGGTTTCAGGTCCCAGAGGTGCTTGGTAACCTTCCCTGGGCTCTGGAGACCCCAAGTCTGGCTTTAGCATTAGTACCTGGCTGAGTTGGGGGTGGGGGTGTCTTTTTAGGCTCTCCTTTTTCCTGGCATCCCTCAAAATGCCAAAGAGTTGTCAGCGAAGGACAGTCGTTGAGAGGGACTGTGACCGGCTATAGGAAGGACAGGACATTCCCTGGTCCTCCGGGGCACAATCACTGTGTGGCTAGCTGATCTTTGGCTAGCTACCTCAGGCTAGAGGCCCCCTACTTTGCCTGGCTGCTCAAGAGGTCTGTCTGTTGGGAGAGAGCCTAAAGGAATCAGACCTGAGAGTCTCCATCAGCCAGGTCCCCCGGCCCATTCAGGCCAGCTGAGGTGTGTGTGTGGGGTACCTCAGAGGAACACCTGAGTCCTGTGTGTGGCCCTGGGGTTATCTGAGGCACAAGTCTGGTCTTGGTGGAGCCTTGCTGTGTGTCAGAAAAATAGTGAAAAAGGAACTGGAAACATGGCCCAGGCTGGTGTAATCCTGCCTTTCCCTTTCTTCACCTGGCATGAGGGAATTCCGTCAGTGTAGCTCATGCTTTGTGGGGGCGTCTATGGGGGGTGGTGTCCAGTGGAGGCCTCTAGTGGAGGTGTGTGGCTCCCCCACCCCTCAGGGCCTGTGTGGCTGGAGGTGTGGCCACCAGGGCCTGGAGCAGTGGCCTCCAGGCCAGAGGTGGGGTTGAGGTTTGCTGCTGGGGAACTTGTCCCCATGTTGAGATATTTGCTTTGTGTCCACTCCCTGGGAAGTGGAGGAGCCTCCTTGGGGTTCCCTTAGGCCTGGGCATTATGTAACCTGTCTGCATTTTATAGTGCGGCCCAACCACTGTATTGAGAAATATTTGCTCAAATGAAACAAAGGTGAATTTGAGTGCAGTTCATTCCCAGAAAACCATTTGTAGCCCCTGGCCCAGCTTTGAGTTGCCCATGTAGAAGTGTGTCTCCCAGAGGGGTGAGGTGTATGTTGCCCATAAGAAGCTCAGTTTAGAATTGTTTGGGGGTTAGCCAGTTAATTGTGTGGACTTCAGGAACGGGACCGAGAAGTGACTGATCAGGATTTAAATCTGTCAACAAACAATCCACTCCTTTGGCCAAACCATCCACCAAGTCGGCTGTCTGCACTTGAATTATGAGGGGTAGAGAGGCTTCCTGGACTCCATCTGCCCCATGCTGGGGTGTGGGCCAAGTTTCTGGGGTCTCTCAGGCCCCTTTGGCACGGCTTTCCAGCTGGTGACACACTCAGTGTGGAAATCTCTTGGTTTCCTGGGGCAGGAGACCTAGACCTGACACCCCTCCCCTGACCTGGCTGTAAACTTTGCCCTCCGTGGGGTCAGGTCAGAGCTTGCCCTGTGCTGTCTACTGGTCCGGTTACTGATTAAACCCCTGCAGAAGCAAGGCCAGGTTTGACTAACTTAGGAGACTTTGGATCTTTCCGAACTAGAATGCTTGTCAACAAAGGAGGAGGTCTCTAGCAGTCTGCAGGAGGGATCATGGGGGTCTCTCCTGAAGGATAGAGGCTGGATCTTCTTGAGGAAGGGCCTGCCTGCCCATGTGGCTTAGTCCTCACTTGTACTTGCCCATCCCTGAGCCTTCCCGGGCTCAGCGCGTGGCTGCCTACCTTGTTATGGGTTGGAACCTACAAGGAGCCCAGATTTTTGTAGAAGTCTCCTCGTTGGAGAGGACAGGCGTCCATCTTGCCTTTGGTTGCTGGTTAAATTTGATCACCTGCTAGACATGTTTTTCTTTTGTCTGTAGCCTTTGTTTCCACTGCACCAAAGAAGTACAAAAAAAAAAAAAAAAAAAAAAAAAAAAAAAAAAAAAAGCACCCTTACCTTTCATTTCATCTCACCGTTGAAAACAAACCAGAACAAAACAAAAACCAAACAAATGGTTTCAGAATGGTGAGTCTGATCTGCAAAGCCCTTTCTTTGCTTGCTGAGCGGGGATTCGGACACAAGGGACAGGAGGAGCCTTTATTCTCCAGCCTCGTTCCTCCAGGGCTGCCGTTCTCGGCTCCAACATCTCCGGGAATCTGGTTGTTTCTGTCCATGGCTCTTTTCCCTCCAGGGTATCTGAGCATCCATCCTATGAACTTGGATTTAGTTTCAGCAAAATGCTTCTGAGGTCTACTTCATGCCCCTTTTCTAGCTAAATGTCACCTCCAGGTGCTGGGATTTTTTTTTTTTCCTTTTCCCTTGAGAATGAAACCCTCCAGTCCCCAGGAATCTCTTCTATGTACACACGAATGCTAGAATATGAGCTAACGTTTTTCTATTTTGCCACGTAGGCCCCTTCTCTATCCGCCCATCCTCTCCTCCTCTCATGATTATGCCATTTAGTAAGCAATTCTTTTTTTTTTTTTTCTTATGTCACGAGTAGATATCGGAGTACATCAGATTTGTTTCGTAGGTAGTTGTGTGTTCAGAAATGGGGGCAGGGATGGTCAGGACCGGAGGGAGCATACAGTGTTCTCTGTGGCCAGGCTGGATGGCCTGCTTTCCACAGGCTGTAGGAAGTCAGTGCATCTTAAGAAGAGCTGCTCAATTTGACCACCGGTGCCCTTCCTGGTAGGTGTTTTGCTGGGTATTCTCCTACGGGGCCACAAGGGACTCTTGTGCTTTTGGGACCCTGGGTGGCTTAGGACTTTCTGGGCATTTTGTGGGGAGCACAGGAGCTGAATTATTAAAGGCAAAGTGCCCCAGGGTACCCACCACTGGCCACTTCTTCCCCCTTCACCTCTCTCCAAGGGGACCAGCCTGGCCTTTCATACGAATGGATATTTGAGATGGTCTAGTTACGCCCTTGATTAAAGGATTAAACGAGCTATTGCAGTGCCCCCACCGTGGGGCAGAACAAACTTGGGTTTTACTGTAGTCACGTGGAGCAGGGCTGGAGCCTGAGGTGGCAACTTCCTGGCTGGGTAACTTTGGGCACCTTGCTTTCCCTGAGGAACCTTGCTTGGTCTCCACGTGCAGGGTGACAGTTTACCTCATTTATTATGGTGATAATTCAGATGTTGATACCAGTTCTGGTAGTGGGACAGCCAGCACACAGTCAGGAACAGTTTTCATGATGAGAGAGAGCCCCCTGAATGAGCTCTGTAGAAATGGAAGGATTATGGGCAGCCAGAGTGGCTCAGCACTTAGAGTTGGCTGCTGCCAAGCCTTACTCCCGGAGTACGATCCTGGGACCAGGAAGGATCGGAAGGAGAGACTCCTGCAAGTTGTCCTGGTCTCCACACACATAACTTGTCTCCTCCTCCCCTGCACCAAAAACATTTTTTTTTTTTTTAAATGAAGATCTTTGCTATTTGAAGAGGGGCAGTTACTTGAGGCACACAGAATCCTTGGAAAAGTTAGGGGTAACTGCAGAGCTGAGTTGAGGCTGTAAGATTGTTTCAGGAAGGTTAGAAGAATTTCTCCAGGAGTACTTTAAAAAATATCTATGTGATTTTGAAAGAGTACATGTATATGTATATATATGTGTGTATGTGTATAAAATTGAATCCGCGTGCACATTACCAAATGCATCCAAAGTGCAGGAAACGATGTAGCTTTGCCTCATGCATCTAGAGTCCTTAGTGGTCATCTTTCAAGGCCAATCCTGTTGTCTGTTTTCTTGGTTTTCCTTGCTGGGCACTCTGGGCATGAGCACACAATTCTGCATCCTTACTAGACGCTGTGTTTGGAGTTCGCTGCCCTGTTCTCTTCTCTCTGCTATGTAATTTTCCCATCGTGAAGTGTACTGTACTAATGTCGTGGGCAGACCAGTCCCCCCCCCCCCCCCCCCCCCCCCCTCCGACGCTGGGCATTTAAGCTTCCTCTCAGTTGTTGGCAACTCCCCATTTTTATCAGCGGAATTTGTATCTGTTTTAACAGTTTAAATGTTTGCGTACTTTCTTGGGGGTGGAGGCGGGGCATGCTTCAGTCTGGCAGAATGTTACCAGGAAATGAGTTCCCACGGGGTCTGTCTGCCAGCCCTGCCACCAGGGGCTGGGGGAAGATACTCTGACAGTTTACCTGCATCTTCACTCTGAGGACCAGGGTCTGGGCTGCTCAAACTGAGAGCCTCATTTTCTTCTGCCTTCTTCTGCCTTCCTGTTTTCCTCAAGATGAAAGCCAGGTGGCCGAGCCCCATAACAGAGAAAGGGGGAGTGGGAATATCTCTAACGTTCTCCTCTCTCTGGTAAACAGGTAGCTGGTGTATTCCCAGGTGGGTCTAGGGGTGGGCACACCTTTAAAAAGGCCACATCACTGCCTCCCAACAGACCCCCTAACCAGAGGGGCTGCTGTATGTGTGTGGTGTGTGTGTGTGTGTGTGTGTGTGTGTGTGTGTGTGTGTCTCCAGACCAAGGCAGGTGGCGAAGCAGAGTTTCTGGGGTTGAAGTTGTTCCTGTCTTAAGGATCCACCTCCTCACCTCTGCCATGGGTAAGATATGCTGTGCGCGGTAAAAGCTAGGAGGTGAGACACTGTGTGACATAGATTTGACATCCGACAGGTGATCTGGAGCCCTGCCTCTGCAGCTTCCCAGATGACTGCCTTATCTGCAGAGGGAGGATTGTGAGGACTTCCTTTCAGCCTTGATGTTGAGGTTAAGGGAGGCGAGGTATTCATTCAACAGATAAATGCCACTGTTCTGGGTCCTGAGGAGAAGGCAAACAGCAGGCTACTAACTAAGGCCCGTAAGCCGGTGGCTTAAGGGAGTCTGTATGTCAGAGAAGGGGTGGCATTGCTGTGTGGGGGAAGGGCTTTTCAGGCAGAGGGACTGGACAAGTGCAAGAGGCTCTGAGGCCAGAGTGAATTTAGAAATCACCTGGCTGGCATTTAATAAGCGCTTAGTGTTTACTTTCCCCTCTTCTCCTGGGGCCTGTTGTTTGTTTGTTTTTTTTTCGAGACAGGGTTTCTCTGTGTAGCCCTGGCTGTCCTGGAACTCACTCTATAGACCAGGCTGGCCTCGAATTCACAAGAGATCGCCTGCTTCTGCTTCCTCAGTGCTGGGATTAAAGCTGTGCGCCATGCCCGACTATTGTTTATTTTATTTCATTATTTTTTTTTAAAGAATTATTTATTTATTTATTTTATGTGAGTACACTGTTACACTCTTCAGACACCCCAGAAGAAGGCATCAGAGCCCATTACAGATGGTTGTGAGCTACCATGTGGTTGCTGGGAATTGAACTCAGGACCTCTGGAAGAATAGTCAGTGCTCTTAACCGCTGAGCCATCTCCCCAGCCCATATTTCTTTTTAAACCTTGTAATTTTAGCACTCAAAAGGTTAAAGCAGAAGAATTGACACCAGTTTTGAGGTTAACCTGAGTTAAATAGTGAGACCCCCCCACTCCCCTCCTTTTTTTTTTTCCAGCAAGCATCTAGAATATATAGGCTGCTGCTTGTCGCAGGAAATTTCAGTCTAGTTTTTTTCCTCTCCTTTCTTCCCTCCCCCACCTCCCTGTTTCCTCTTTGAAAACTCGGCTCCTTCCCAATAAAGAGTGAAGAACAGCTTTGTAGTATTTGTGTTGAAAGGGTCTTAAATTACCCAGCCTGGCAGAATGCTTTTTTTTTTTTTTTAAAATTTAAGATTTATTTTATGTATATGAGTACACTGTCACTGTCTTCAGACACACCAGAAGAGGGTATCAGAGATGGTAGGGAACTACCATGTAGTTGCTGGGACTTGAACTCAGGACCTCTGGAAGAGCAGCCAGTGCTCTTAACCCCTGAGCCATCTCTCCGACTCTCTGGCAGAATGCTTTTTTTTTTTTTTTTTTTTTTTTTTTAAGATTTATTTATTTATTATATGTAAGTACACTGTAGCTGTCTTCAGACACACCAGAAGAAGGCATCAGATCTCATTACGGGTGGTTGTGAGCCACCATGTGGTTGCTGGGATTTGAACTCATGACCTTCTGAAGAGCAGTCGGTGCTCTTTCCCGCTGAGCCATCTCACCAGCCCCGGCAGAATGCTTTTAAAGCCAACTCTATTGGTGAATAACTAGCTTCCAAAGATCTGGAGGTTCTCGACTCCTCTGCCTCACCACTGGCTTTGCAGGTGGAGAGGGGCTGATGGGAAGCGTGGTGGCCCAAAGACCCTTGGCAGTGATTCAGGACTGGAGGTGCCCCACACAGTTGCCTCCCATCCTGGCCTTGGTCCCTGTTGTTTTCCAGGTTGTTATCAGCTGGGAGAATTAGGCTGTGGAACGAGGCAGGTGAGTTGGCTCCTCCAGTCTGCTGGTGGACGGGCCTATAGGAATCAGACTGGGAAGCAGGTGCTCCTTGGGGCTTGCTGGGTCCAGCTCAGGAGAGGTCACCCATGGGGAACAAACACCTGGACTTCTGTTGGTTTTCTTGGGTGTCCTGAGGCTGTCTTGGATTCTTTGAGAGATTAAGAATACCCGAAGATAGCAGGTCTGGATTCTCCGCTTCTCCATCTAGCTCCCTGGCTAGGCAGAATGCATAAACTTATTTGGTCCAGGTCTAGCTGGAGGATGTGTCAGCCAGGGCTGACTAGCTGTGTAACAAACAGCCCCCACTCCTACCCAGAGGCCCACTGGCTTCAGGCAGTGTTTTTTCATCATCATGGTTCCAGAGGAATCTTTGTTGGGCACTGCCTCATTTATCTCTTAGGTAATTTATCCCTCCTTTGTATTTTGTTCCAATTTGGGCCTCCTCTAGGTCCTCTGTGGGGATGGAGGGGCAAGAGGCAAGGACCACACCTGAGCCCAGGTGAGGCTGGGAAATGTGAGTTAGAGGTATGTCTTGGAGCTGCTGTGGTGGAGTACACCTGTAGTCTCAGCACTTGGGAGTCTGAGGCAGGAGGATCACCAGTTTGAGGCTAGCCTAGGCTGTACAAGAAGGTCTAGGCTAGCCTGAGCTACAGAGAGATCTAACTCAGATAAACAAATTAAACTAAAATAGATGACACTCAGGGAGAGGGGAGCCCTGGAGGAACTGTGGAGGTGGCCTACCCACCTCTCAGCTTGCAGCAGTGGCCTTGAGGTCCCAAAGGCACTGACCAGCACAGCCACTTAGAATGGAAGGGGTCCGAGTTTGCTCTTCTTTGGGAAGGAACAATGGAGGGGAAGAAGCCTGCTCAGGGAGGCAGGGGACAGTTGTCATTTCCCTAATGTGTGTAGGCACCGTGGCCCCCTGGTTTTCAGAGTGATCCTGTGGTCATCAGAGATGGGAAGCCGGGCAAGAGGCAAAATTAGGTGTGATTTCGTTAACTGACTGACAGGTACTGCGTATTGTATTCGGTGTGAGTACTTGAGACACTCGCTTGAGAGTGGGTGTTCCAGGGACCATGCTCGCAGGGAGGAGGTACCCCAGGTATGGTGGCGGTGAGTGCACCAGAGAAGGACCTCAGTCTCCTCTCCAGAAGGGCTACATGCACCATAAAGTATAGTGAGCAGAGTGCATGGACGCAGAAATTTGTGTGTCCTCTTGCTATTTGGGGGGATAGTGTTGCTGTCCTGCAAATAAGTGAAATTTTTTTTTTTTTTTTTTTGGTTTTTCGAGACAGGGTTTCTCTGTGTAGCCCTGGCTGTCCTGGAACTCACTCTGTAGACCAGGCTGTCCTTGAATTCAGAGATCCGCCTGCCTCTGCCTCCCAAGTGCTGGGATTAAAGGCATGCGCCATCACTGCCTGGCTAAGTAGGTGATTTTAAGGAGACCCTTTGTTCAGTTAAATCTTTCCTGCCTTTAACTATTTATTTATTTATTTATTCATTCATTCATTCATTCTCGAGACAGGATTTCTCTGTGTAGCTCTGGCTACCCTGGAACTCACTCCGTAGACCAGGCTGGCCTCAAAGATGCGTTTTCCCTTGCCTCCCAAGTGCTGGGATCAGAGGCATGCGCCACTATGGCTCGGCTCTAAAATTTATTAGTAATGATGATCGTGTCTGTCTGTGCATGTGTGTGTGTGTCAGTGTGGGTGCCCATGTATCATGTATGTGGTGGTGGGGACAGCCTTTTTTACAGGTCGGTTTGCTCCTTTCCCTTGTTTGTGAGGCAGGGTCTGTACACTCAGGGTGGCTTGGCCTGCAAGCTTCCAGGTGGTTCTCCTGGGATCACAGATACCTGCTCCAGGTGGCATCCAGCTTTCTTTCTGTAGGTTCTGAGGATCCAAATCAGGTTGACAAGCTTATGAGCCTGGCACTTTTCCTCCATGAGCCACCTTGCCAGCAATGAGGAAGACCTTTGTGGTGGGATTAGAAATGGTAGAGAAAGCATGGTAGTTTATGGGTGTGAGTGGACAGAAGGACGGGCGAACCAAGGGCGAAGGTTGGACGGGCAGTGGTACATTTTAGGAGGCTGTGTGGTTGTGGGTACCGCTGTACCACCATGAATACAGATGTGTGTGAGAGAGAGAGGCGGGCAGATAGACGGATCTGATGCGGTCTGAGCAAAGTCTACCAGGGCAGGTATTCCGTGCCTATGTCAGAGCAGGGCAGCCCTGATGGCCGCTTTCCGGGGCATGCAGGGTTTCACTAAAGAGAGATTGAGGACTCCAGGCATGTCTGAATCATCAGGGTCAGGAAGTTAGTCACAGCAGTGACAGGGCAGGGGCCACTCAACATTAAGGCCAGTCCTTAATGACCCTCACAGCTCTGTCAGTTACAATTGCCTTCTTGATTTTACGTCTGGGGAGACTGAGGCAGCATTTCCCACCTGACTTCCTTCCTATGGATGGGTGAATGGATGAATTGGTGGGTGGATGTGTGGATGGAGGGATGGATGGATGAGTGAATGAATGAATGAATGAATGAAGCTGCTTACTCCCTAGCTGGGAGTCCTCTCCTGTTGAAAGAAGGGTGGCCGGCCACACACCGAGGAATGTGGTCGCACCTCTAGTTCTCCACAGCCTTGCAGACCTCGTGCCTCCGTGGCCCTACAGGAAGCAGCTGGGCAGTTCTGGGAGATCACAGCCTACTTCCTAAAGTGGGCTTGAAGAGTCCCTGTCACAGTGTGGGGCACCACGGATAGCTCCCAAAGCACCCATCCCTGGCCTTCTTTGAGGCCTGGAAGAAGGGGAGGAGGCCCAGGCCAGCCCTGTTGGGCCATATCCAAAGCCAGAAGATGGACGGGCATTTTGCAGGTGACTAAGGGTGTCTCTGCTTTAGGTCTGCAGTAGAGGAAGGAAGTTCCAGGGGTGGCTGGGGGTGGGGGCAGGGCTGCCTGTCACAAAGGGGAACAAGGACTTGTTTTGCTCTGCTTGGTTCTTGGTTCATCAGGATTCACCAGTCTGCCACAGTGGCTCTCTTCAGGGGTGGGCAAATGGTAATTGGCTGCTGGGTTGGAGGATCCAGAAAGCCAGGCAGGTCCCAGAGCCCAAGAGCACCCCGAAGATATCAGTGACCGAGGTGTGGATACTTCCTCTAGCTACACTGTGTCTCTTGGTCCTGTTTGAGCATTTAATTTTGCAGTCAGTCCCAAAGGCAGTAGGGGGAAAACTTTCAGTGAGTGCTTCAGGTACTATGCTCATAGAGTGAGTACCTCAGGCACTGTGCTCACAGTGAGCACTCCCAAGTACTGTGCTCATGGAGTGAGTGTCTCTTGAGAGATTAAGGTTATAGTCGGGCAACATGGCTTCAGAACCAGCGGCCTCCAAATGCTTCCTTGACTCCATAGGAGCCTGACAGCAAGGGCTGAGTCACTTGCAAGGCACTAATAACAGCAGCTTCCCTTGCACGCTGCTTACCGTGTGCCTCCTCGCTCTGAGTCTTTGGCATAAAGGAGCCCCATAATCTTTATGACCCCTGTGAGGTGGTGCCCATTTTGCAGGTGAACCTCTCATGAGCATCACTACACATGACTGGTAAGCAGGGCAGAACAGCAGTTCTCACGCTGTGGGTCGGGACTTGCACTTCTCAGATATCCTGCATCTCAGATATTTATATTATGATTCATAACAGTAGCAAAATTACAGTTATAAAGTAGTGACAAAGTAGTTTTGTGGTGGGGTGGGGGATTCACAACATGAGGCGCTGTATTAAAAGGTCACACAGCATCTGGGTGGTGGAGAGCTGCTGGTCTCTAGGTTAAGAATGGGGATGTCAGGCGGACGGACTCCTGGACTTCACGCTGACAAGAGGATTATGTGGACGGAACAGGAGACCTCACCTGGGTGGAGAGGGACACCTGGGACCTCAGAGACTGCATCTGTCACCTTTCTGCAAGCCATCTCAGTAGAGTCATGGAGGAAGCTTGCGTCTTAGCAGTCTCTCGTTGCTCTTGGGACAGCCACTCGGCCTCTTGGAGCTTCAGTTTACCGCCTGAATTGGACAGTTGCCCCATCACACCTGACCCCGACATATCTCAGCCACAGCCAGCGTGAAGTCCGATGGCCCTGGAGTGGTATCCTACCCATTCGGCTGCTGTCTTTACTCTCAGGGATCCCATGGTTCTAAGCGTTGACATTTCTGCTGGAAATGTCTGTTGGCTACTCTGATAACCTTTAAGGGTTACCTTGCCTGTTTGCAGTGGGGCTGGCTCCTCTTACCTTGTGGGTGGTCTGGTGGAAGCCTCAGTCCTTTCTCTCTATCAACTAGTCACTTACTTATAATCATAGCACATGGTTGAGGACAGTCTTATGAAATAAAGGAAGACAATCCTAACCACCCTGCAGGGAACCATGACACCTTCAGGGCACCACCTCTGTTCTGTGTTGTAAAGAGTCATTTTCTCCTTTCCGCATGCATCCACTTGACTGGCAGCAATACAGGGCACACAGCCCTGGTCCCTGTGTATCTTGGTGACTTGTCTCTAAGGTAAACCCCCTCGAGTGCTTACTGTCCACTTAGCAATGGTCACACACCAGTTTAAGGAGTTTCTTTCACTTGACCACTCTTTTGGGGAAGCCCAGTTACTTGTGGTGTAAGACCTGTCCTGTGTACTGTACCGAGTGGAGCAGCATCTCTGGCCTTGATTGACTGCCGTGTCAGACGAGAGAGTTGCCTCAGTCAGTTGGAACACAGTGCCCTTGATTGGGAACCATTCAGTTTATACCGAATCACCATCACCTCCATCCATCCATATTCTGGAGATGTAGCTGCCCATGGCAGAGCTGGGCACCGTGATCCTCCCCACAGTCACCAGGCTTCTTCAGTATTGTCTCCCAAGGAGTCAAGGGAGGAGTGGGTACTGAAGAGTCAGCTCCCTTTGTCATAGCTCATGTAATACGGAGCCAAGAGCCCCGGATGGAATCCAGGCTGGCCAGAGTGCTAGCAGGCAACCCCACCTTTGATTCTTCCCAGTGACCCACTGCTGTCCTTACCTTGGCTGACGACTCAGGACTTTTTAGAGAGGGATAGTTGGAAAAAGAGAGTTGTATCATTACCAATAAAAAGGAGCCTGGGAAGAATTAGCATTTGAGGGGCTGGAGGGTGGTTCAGTGCTTAGGAACACTCGCTGCTGCTCTTCCGGGGGACCTGGGTTTGATTCCAGGCGTACACACAGTGGTTCACAACGATCTGTTAACTCCTGGGGATCTGCCACTCTCTTCTGGGCTCCACAGGCACCAAGACATATATGTGGTGCACAGACGTATATGTAGACAAAACACCCATTCGCATAATTTTCTTTTTAAATAGCTTTAGAAAGTTTACTATAAGGAAAATGTCTTGATCTGCTTTTTGCCTCCTGAATCATATTACTGCATGCGTGTTTTGTGTTATATGTATACCAATGGGAGCTGGAGGGTGGTAGAGGAGTAAGGAGGAGAAGGAGTAGCCAGGGCAGGTGGCCTAGCTTCTTCCCTTCTTCAAAATCATCTTAAGTCAGAATATGATATTGTATTACTTTTCCTAGCTACTCTAGAGGCTGGGGCGGGAGAATGAAGAGTTCAAGGGTAGCCTCGACTTAGTGAGACCCTGTCTCAATTGAAAGATGAAAAACAAAGCGCAGAGCTAGAGCCCAGTTGGTGGAGTATTTGCCACCCTTGCCTGAGGCCCTGGGCCCATCCTCAGCACCATGTAAACATCGGGAGCCGTGATAGAAAGCCACAGTCCCTGGAGCTTGGGATGGGAGGCCGAGGCTCAGGAGTTAAGGTCATTCCTTTCCTACTACACAGCCAAGCTGGAGGTCAATCCTGGCCAGAGGAGACTTGCTTCAGCAAAACGAGTAGCAGTCAGGGAGGGAGGCTCAGTGATCGAGCCTAGCATGTTGGAGGCCCTGGGTTGTGTCCTTCATACAGCTGTTTGATCTTACGTCCCACCAAGGTGGCAGAGAGGAGCGGGCCTGGAGCGAGTGGGGCCGGAGCAAGAGGGAGAAGAGAAGGGAAGGGGTGGTGGTGGTGGTGAGAATAAAGTTTTTTTTTAAAAAAAGAGAGAGAGAGAGAGAGAGAGAGAGAGAGAGAGAGAGAGAGAGAGAGAGAGAAATGACAGCAAAAAGAAGATTCTGGAGTTGTGGGTAGGTTCTGGCGGCAGGCTCCGTACAGGATGGAGGGGGTCTTAGTCCAGGGGAGCCATGTTAGAACTCTTCCAGTGTAGTCTGCTGGGCTACTGCAACTGTCAGGGTGTGTCCAGGAGAACTACCACTCACATCTGCTTACTTTTTGCCACTGGGTAGGGCCCATCCTGCCCATTCAGAGCAGCCTTGCCTGAAGCTATCTTTGGACCTCTGTCCTCTGGATATGGCAGGGCCCTTCCCGTCTTATCAGGGAAGGTGTGGTTGCCTGAAGGAGCCTTGTAAGATCTGTTTATTAGTATTTGTCTATGGAGGGAGTTGGGGGATGCCATCATCCCTCTTGTGGGAGCTATCACTCTCCTCTCCCATCCCCCACCCCCAACTCCCCGCACCTCTGTTCCGTGACTGCTCAGGGTCTCTGGAGGTTGTAGAATGTATAGCCTGTGGGACATTAACTATAAGGAGACTTCATTTACACAGCCCGGCGGAAGTTATCCATACCAGGGGGGAACTTTATGGTGATGGAGCTGGTTTTTGTTTTTTTGGGGGGTGTCACCTATAGCACCCCAAAGGAAGGACAGTAGATTCATTGCCTCTTCAAGCTAGACTTCGAAGGTCTCGTTACTTTAATCTGCCCACTGGTAGCCTAACCTGAGGTAAATGGACATTTATGCATATCTGCCTAACAGCCAGACTGTTTTCTGGATATGTGGTCCAGGAACCCAGAAGGCCCTGTGAGGTATTGGATACACGGTCCACTCAAGCTAGGGTTGGGGAAGGGTTCCAGGGCTTTTGTTATCTACCTGCCTTTGCCTTATTAAGCTCTTCTCACTATAGAGGAACTAGCTCTGATTTCCCTCACCCCCTGCCGTGGAGGAGGGTGGAGTCACCTCCCAGGATCTGCAGAGTAAGGACCTGTGGTCAGTATTTCTTAAGGGTGTACCACTGTCACTCTCACCTGTTCCGTGGCTGGTCCCTTCTGCCATGCCACCAACATACCATGTTCTGTGGGTTGATGAACTTAAAGCAGTTTTGGCGTCTTCTCCTCCTTGGATGCCAGGGTCAGTGCAGGCCTTTGAACAAAGGTAGTCGTTTGTTGGGGCTCAGGTTGTGAAGGGATAGAAAAACTCCAGTTTTCTTAGAGGGTTCCACCCTGTCTGGTGTGCTTTGGGGCCAAAAGACTCCTGTAGAGTATGCACATGAGACCCCAGGCTACTAGAATCTGGTCTGAGTGAGTGCCTCTGTTCCAGGTTCTGATCTCTCCCCACCAAGTCTCCAGCTGGAGCAAGCCTGGAGCCGGAGATTCAGCCATCTCCATGGGTTTCACCTTAGCTTTCAGCGGCTGTGCTTGGGAAATAAGATTTTGATCTCGGAAAATAGGATTTAAAAGCAGAATTGAAAGTTGTTTTTATTTTCTAAATGGTATTGCTTGTGACACCGGCGTTGGATCAGAGCAGTGGCCTCAGTCGGAGCATATGAGCAAGAGGAAGCTGCTCAAGGCCCCATCAGGCACCTGGGTCTCTTTGATGGGCTGTCTGCCCCTATAAGGCCGGCACTCTGCTTTGGATGACCCACCTGGAGCTGTGGTGGCCAGACCACCTGCCTCTATCCAACAGGGGCCCCTGGGAAGCTATTTCCCCTGCCAACCGCCAACGCTGAGTGTGTGTGTGTATGTGTGTGTGTGTGTGTGTGTGTGTGTGTGTGTGTGTATGTATCTGTACGCGCGCTCACTGGGTGGATCATCTCAGCCTTAGTGTTGGGGGTGTTACTGCCAGGTGCAGGAGACTACTTTGTTAACCCGTCAACCCTACAATCCAAACTCAGTGGCCTTGGTGGACTCAGAACTCTTGAGTGTAGCACACCAGTCACATCCGGTGGCCTCTTTCAGGGAGGGAAGATTTTTGTTCTTCCTGATGAATGCTGAGGGCTGAGTCCCTTCTGAGCCTTGCTGAGGAGCCTCCTCACAGGTGAGACCCTGACCGGCCTGAGAGAACTTAGATTTCTGTCCTGCCTTTACCTTATTTGTCCCTGACACCGCATCCTCCATTCTCCCCATCTTCCCTCCCAGGAGATGCTCTGAAGCTTCCATCATAGCTCCTAGATTCTGGGACCACTCTGAGTTTTCCCACTGGGTGTCTTATGTCCTGGAAAACTCTGTCCTTGGCAAAGAGCGAGGGCTCATCCGCCTAGGCAGAAAGACATCTCTGCTTTCCTCCCTCTCTTCCACCCACACGTTCAGGTCTCCTGTCCTTTTGTTTAAACATCTTTAAATGACACCATTTGGTGTCCACACTCTGTTTCCTCCCAGGACCCTGGGGACACCAGTAGCTTACAGAACATGTTGTATCATACTCTCTTCTGGTTAGAGTGCACGGACACTGAGCCAATGTGTCCTGGGCTCATGCGAACATTACCTCTCTAAAGAAAAATGGTACTGTTGGTGGTAGTGACAGGAACATTAGACCTCATTTGTTGGGACCATTGATGTCCCGTTGCATCGAGATGACTGTGATCAACCTGGCAGGACTTTCTGGGCTGTGGGAAGCAGAAATTCAGGTTGGGCAAGATGTCTGGCCACAGTAGACCCAAAGATCTTTCCTGAAAGGTTTGTGTACTTACTGATGGGGTGTCAGATAGCCAGGGCCACATCAGGCCATCCATCCATCCATTTGCAGGGTCTAGTTGTCTGGCTGGATATGAGGACAGCAGGTGTGCACGGCCATCCCGTGTTGGAAGTGTTCATCTGTTTTCTGTCCCCTCCCCCACCCTTTATTTATATGATCAGAATTGGAGCTGGTCAGTATTGGAAGAGAACTCTGGAGTGATACACATAAGCTACTTGTCCCTTGCTTGGCTTCCTGTAGACATTACTAATCAATTCTGATGCATCCAGTCTTCCCAATGAACCCAGAGATAGCCACTACTAATCAGTATAGGTATAGAGTCTAGCCTCTTACTGTGTGGACCAAGAACCCACTACTCAGAGTAGCCAAATGACCCACAGGGTTGCACAGACTTGTCCCTGCCATGCTGCTGGTTGCTAAGATATGCCTTGGAGTTAAGTTTGATGTCATGCGGCTGGGGAGATAGCTTCAGATGGCAGTATGTCTGTTGTGCAAGGAAGAGGACCTGGGTCGGAGCCCTAGCACACATGGGAAAAAAACCCTGAGCCTTGCGCCTGTAATCCCAGCACCATGAATGAGACAGGAGGATCCATGGGGCTCTCTTGGCTGGCAGTCTACAAGATTAGTTCAATGAGAGACCTTACCTCAAAAAGTAAGATGGCGAAAGTCTTGTGGAATATATCTGGTATTGACCTCTGACCACCACAGGCACGCAGACACACATGCACCTGCATGCATGTACACTCACACATGTGCACATACTTGAATATCTGTATACATGCAAATGGTTTTAAGTCTGTCTAAGGGAGAGTGGTGTGGAGGTCAGGACGCAGGCTTGCATAGCAACACTGCCCAGATCCGGGTTTAAATCCTAGTTACATCACTTCCTGGTTCTAACTAGGGTCAAATGACATGACTTTCCTGAGTTTCTGCCCAACTGGGAATGACCAGGACCCCATACCAGGATTATGAGGGACACATGACACCTGGCAGGTATTTCTTGCTAGGTACCACATATGTGCTCAGACAAAGCAGTGGAGGAAGATGAAGCTGTACACACACACACACACACACACACACACACACACACCCCACATGTACATCACACACCACATGTACATCGCACACATGAACACACATACCACACGTACACACACCACACATACACACATACCACATACACATCACACACATCACACACATAAACACACATATCACACATACACACATACTACACACATACACATACCACACATACACACACACCACACACACACCACACACATAAACACACATACCACACATACACACACACCACACACACACCACACACATAAACACACATACCACACATACATACCACATATACCACATATACACACATACCACACACACACACCATATACACACATACACACATCACACATAAACACACACCACACATATACACATACACACACCAAACACACACACACACACCCCTACCTTCCTGGAGACTGTCATTTAGCTTCTGTCCTGACCACCCCCACCCCCCACTTAGGCTTTGTCCTGCTCACCTTTCACATGACTTGCATCGTATAGTGGTGTGACGTGTCCCTTCGTTCTGTTCCAAGTCTGCCTTCATCTGGGTCCCAGGAGGGCTGAGTCTGTCAGTTGCAGCAGAAGGCAGAGGCATAGCCCGTCCGACAGATGGGGTTCTGGGGCGTCCCAAGTCTAGATACCTGAATTCTTACATCGGCCATGTGGTAAGATGACAGGTAGGCCGATGAGTGTGCCCTTTCCTGACAGCACTCCTTCCTATGACCGATCTGTGAGCGGAGGTGGCCATCCAACGACAGGACATCTCAGAGTCCTGCCCATTCAGAGGAAAAGCTCAAGACTCCCCTTTGGAGTTCTGTGGCCAGGGAAGCCACACTTTATCTGTGTCGCTTTCTGGGCTTGCGGAGCCCTGTTTAGTCTTCTGTGCTGTGGTGAAATACTTTGAGTCTGGAGTTTCAAGGTTGGTGCTCCTTCCCCCTCAGTGTTTTTTTCCCTTTCCAAGGCATCTTAGCATCTGATAAGCAGAGAGCACCAAGCCAGCTTCTTCTGCTGCACAGGGGCTTATCTGCAGTCAGAGAGGTGAGACTCCTGGCTACTTCAGCCCCTACCCCTAACCCGTAACTGTCCCAGTGAGTGGGGTGACCTTGGGCTACCACACATCCAGTAACCTGAAAGCAGAGCGACAGGCTGTCGAAGAACCCCAATGGCCATCCGCTGAGCATTGAGAACTCACATTCAAGCTGGACGGTGGTGGCGCAGGCCTTTAATCCCAGCGCTTGGGAAGCAGAGGCAGGCTGATCTCTGAGGCTACAGAGAGAGTTCCAGGACAGCCAGGGCTATCCAACCCTGCCTTGTAAAACCAAAACCAAAAACCAAAAACAAAGCAAACCAAAACCACCACCAGTAACAATCATGTCCAGAAAACTCAGTAGGCCACGGTGGGGTTTGTGTTTGAACACCAAGCTTGGCTTTGGCTCTGGGCTGGGTTATGTATGCTGGGAAAGATTGGCTGTCCTATTGAATCTGTTCTAGCCTGGCAGAGTCAGCAGAAGCCAGCGAGCTCCCTGCAGGTTCGATTGTAGTGCATCCCTTCACCACACACAGGTGCACATCCCTCTGGGGTCTCTGAACACATCAAACTAGGAGGGAGGACTAGGTGCCTGGGCCTTTGCTGCCGTAGACATGTAAAGATCTCTGGCTGCTGAGTTGCCCATCAGCTGTCTCTCTCTTCTGACTCAGGTGAGCGTTGATCTTTAAAGGACCAAATGACTGCAGGGCCAAAGTTCCAGGGAGCCGTTGCAGGTACAGGCCTGCAACTTGCTAGGATGATCTCTCTCTGTCTCTCTCTGTCTCTGTCTCTCTCTCAATCATCTATCCATCTACCCATTCATCTATTATCTATCTATCCATCTATTAATCATCTGTCTGTCTGTCTATCTATCTATCATCTGTCTGTCTGTCTGTCTATCTATCATCTGTCTGTCTGTCTATCTATCTATCTATCTATCTATCTTTCTATCTATTTCAAGATAGAGGTTCTCTGTGTAGCCCTGGCTGTCCTGGAACTCAGTCTTTAGACCAGGCTGGCCTGGAACTCAGAGATCTGCCTGCCTCTGCCTTACGAGTGCTGGGATTAAAGGCGTGCACCCCCACCGCCCAGCAGGATGGCTTTTTAAAAATATATACTCTTGAGTGTGTGTGTGTGTGTGTGTGTGTGTGTGTGTGTGTGTGTGTGTGTGGTTCATCTGTTTCTTTGAACAGGTGTATGCTCCAGTGTGTGTATGAACATCGGAGGAAAAGAGGAGAACCTCTGGGAGTCTATTCAGTCTTCTGCCGGGCGCGCCCCAGGGATTGATCCCAGGTCATTAGGCTTGGCATGATCTTGCCTCTGTCTCCCTCTGCTTGGTGGCCTTGCAGGGGGTTGGGATGGGGGTCTGGGTGCAGAAAGGAGGCTGTAGAGCCAGCACACTCCGTTGTAGTGAGCAGGGCCTGAGTGGGGTGCATGCACAAGCTGTGTGAGCCTAGCCTGGGCTGTTTTAGAAGTTGGTTTCTGACCTCATGTCCTGGAGGCATGCTCTAGGAGCCTCCAGAGGCGGCTTAGACCTGATCTGGTTTCTAGTTAGAGATCCTGGAAGAGGTTGATCCAAGCACCACCTCCACCCAAGGCTCTATCAAATCATAGGTAGCTGACCAGGAAAGAGGGGAGGGCTTCATGCCCACGCCCACTCACCCACTCCTTAACTGCTTCTGTGTTCATGAATTCAACATTTACTTTTGAGGCAGGGTCTCAGTCTGTAGCCCTGGCTGTCCTGGAACTTGACATGAATCCTAGGGTGGCCTTGTACTCAAGAGAGTACAAGGTCTGGAACTGAGAGAGAGCTGCCTGCCTCTGCCTCTGAAGTGCTGAGATTAGAGACGTGTGCACTTTTTCTTTGCTTTTCATTGTGGTGACGTACACACACCAGAATGCTGATTCTAGCTGTAAGCATTCTAGGGATGGCGTCAGCCGCAGTCAGGGTCAGGGGGTGTGGTCTTTCTCTCCAGTGTGCTGTGGCTTGTCTCCACTTTCCACCTCCCACACGCTTTTTGTCCTCCTCAACACCACTTGTTCTAAACCTTCTCCGGCCTCCCCACTGCTTACCTCAAGAACGCTACTCAGAACTGATGGTTTGTAGGTACCTGGGTCAGACCGGGAGACTAACAGAACCCATCCCATCCTGTGTAGACTACATAGCGTGATGTTTCCAAGTTCCCTCCTTAGCATGCAGCGTGTAGCGGGTGTCTCTTTTCAAACCACATTAAATTCAGTATTGTGTGTATGTGGGTGTGTGCGAGCTCGTAAGGGGGTCAGTTCTCTTGGATTCTTGGGGTTGTACTCAGGCCCTTGGTGAGAGTTTTTCTGACGGAGCTAGCCTCATCTGCTACCCTGGTTTCTCTTTTAATTGTTGATTAGAGGACCTCTCCCATTTCCCGGAGCTGTTCTTGGGAAGCCTGGAATGACTTGTCTTTGTGGTGTATGTGGCCCGTGTTCGCTTTCTGGGTCACTGGCAAGCCTGGCTGAGAGCTTATTCATGTCACCCTCCGTTGGCCTTGTGTTCCCTGTTCCCTGCAGGGTGGATGGCACTGTCATCGGGGCCTTGACGGAGAGTGAATGGTTTTACTCTTGGGTC
This sequence comes from Mastomys coucha, assembly GCF_008632895.1. Classification (NCBI taxonomy): domain Eukaryota; kingdom Metazoa; phylum Chordata; class Mammalia; order Rodentia; family Muridae; genus Mastomys; species Mastomys coucha. The sequence goes on from NW_022196905.1 coordinate 255,635,335, forward strand.
ACCCAGCTCCCCACGGGTGGTGTGGTGTTGCTCAGGTTCCTGTAGTAGGTTTGGGAGGGTAATGTCCCCGGGATATGTTGGCTGAACTGAAGCTGTGTAGCCACGTTGTCCCTGGGTTAGAGTCTGTCTCCTCCCTGAGAACCAGAACAAAAGGGCCCCTCTTGAAAGAGGCTGTTGTTCTTGCATTAGGGAAAGCTCAGCTGGGGTTTGTGGTGGCTGGCCAGGCCTTTTCCTCCTTTTCGGCCTCATTTTGGGCTGAAGTGAACGGAACATGCTAGGCATTAGACAGAAGGGCAAAAACACCATTTGACATGCCCTTACCATGCCAAGGCCTGGGGTCTTCTTAGGTTCTGAGAGAGAGATTTTGTTGTTTTATTTTACTTTTTAAAAAAATATTTATTTATTTAATGCATGTGAGTAACTGTAGTTGTACGGATGGTTGTGAGCCTTCATGTGGTTGTTGGGAATTGAATTTCTAGGACCTCTGCTTGCTCCGGTCAACCCCGCTCGCTCTGGTTGGGCCCCCACTCACTCAGCCCCTGCTTGCTCCAGCCCAAAGATTTATTTATTATTATACATAAGTACACTGTAGCTGACTTCTGACACACCAGAAGAGGGCGTCAGATCTCATGGGTGGTTTTGAGCCACCATGTGGTTGCTGGGATTTGAACTCAGGACCTTCGGAAGAGCAGTCAGTGCTCTTAACCACCACCCCCCACCCCCCAGCCATCTTGCCAGCCCCTTTATTTTACTTTTAAAGGCAGTCTTATGTAGCCCTGGTTGCCCCTGGACTCACTGTATAGCCAAGGAGAACTTCTGCTCCTCTTGCCTCTCTCTACCCCTCCCACCTCCCGAGGGCTGGATTTATCAGAGTGTGCCACCACACTAAATTTCTGTCATGTTGGGGAGAGAGTACAGGGCTCCATACATGCCAGGCAAGGCCTTTACCAGTTGAGCTACAGCCTTTGAGAGGTCTCCGCTCCTCTGTGTCTGTGTGCCAGATGGGGCTGGGGAGTGTGGTGACAACATGGTCTTCGTAGTCACCTTGGAGACCCAGGCAGGCCCTTTTGTGGCCATCTGAGCACTCTGTCCTCTCTGGTCTGCAAATGGAGTGCTTGATGAATCAAGGAGGTGGATAGAACCATGTGCCCTAGGTGTGAGCTCATTACAGAGCACCTCGGCAGAGGGGGACAACCTTAGTCTCCCTCTTTTGGGGGAGATGGGAGGACTGGGGTGTCCACTGTCAGTGTCACGTGCACCCGTGCAGTTAAGATCCAGGAAGGAAAGATCTATTCTGCTTTCTCCACCAGCTGACGGCTGTGCCCTTTTCTCTAATGGAGGTCCCTGGAGATACGCCCTGTAGGATCCTTTGCATCTTGAGATGACAAAGTTGGCATCACAGGGCTGGGATGCAGTGGGCGGGCCCATTGTCGCTCTTGCCCAGGTGTTGGCAAGGCTCATCTCTCAGAAGAAAGCGTGAGGCTGCCTGGTTAGTCTCTTTGTTGTCACTGTGACAAAACACCCGACAGAAACAGCTTAAGGGACCAGAAAGGTATCTGGGCGTGTCACAGTCAGGGAACTCTTTAGCTCACCTCAGCAGAGAAGAAGGCTTGGCAGACCGGCCTTGTGCGTGGTGGTAGGAGCTCATGGTCGGGGCTATGTATGGCGGGCCACCAGGAAGCCGAGGTGAGTTGTATCACTGGGTTATATCACTCAGGAGCCCCAGTGACCTACTTCTGACAGAAGGCCTTAACGTCTGGAAGGTCCTATGGCTTTCACAACTAGTGTCCTGAGCTGTGAACTAAGTATTGGAAACACATGGTTTTGTGTGTGTGTGTGTGTGTGTGTGTGTGTGTGTGTGTGTGTGTTTGATGAGGGTATTTCAGATCCAAACCACAACAGGTGGGCTCACCCACTCCCACCCACCCCATCTTCTCCATGCCTGGCAGTGTGTCTATATCCCCAGTCACAGCTCTGCCAAGTTCCTCTGCATAACCTTGGCGGTTTCCCTAGTATTATGGAGCCCTCCTGTAAGTTGGACGGAGAGGCCCAGGGTGGAGCCCTCCTGTAACTTGGAGACAGTAAACTGACAGGCCCTCCAGCCTCTTGGGAAATCTTAACTTACATTTCATCTTCCTGCCTACCTGTGTGTGCTTTCTGGCTTTAGCATTGAACTTTGCACCTGTGGAGCACCTGCTGGATACAGGCATTGGAGCCTAGGAGTGAGCGGCGCCCCGGGAGGAGGGCGGGGTGCAGGGTCAGTTCTAGAGCCTTCGGTGGCTCCAACACAAACAAAGATGACTCAGAATGGGAGCTTGCAGGAAGCAACCAAGGTCCCTATAGGGAAGGCTCCCTATCAAAGCAGGGCGGCTAGGCCAGACAGAGAAGGCAGGCCTGGGAAGTGTGAGGCGCTGGGCTTTGGGGTGGGAGGCAGCACCCCACATCCTTGCTGTATCGAGTGGAGTAGCACAGTGCAGGTTTGAGAGCTGGCCTGTGGGACTTTGAATGTGAGCAGGGAAGCAGAATCCTGGGATTGTTTCATTTGCGTGTTTTTCCAGTTTGGACTGGGAAGGACCGGGTTTTTCATGTTGGTGAGGCCTCCCTAGGCCTGGGGAACTAAGAAAAGCTAGTGAATGGCACTGTGGGCCAACAGAGAGATGGCCACTCGCCCTCTGCTCTGGGTGGTACTGAAAAACGGGAAGCGTCCGGGCTAGAACCTGTGATCAGGCATCATGGGTGAGCACTCAACACTGGAAGGGAAGCCAGGCTCTGCCTTTTGTCTGTTGTGAGGAACTTCACCTCCCTAAGACCGTATTTCTCAGCAGTTCGTCAGAACAGACTTTGTGGGATGGGTCCCGCAGGCTGCTTCTAAAAAGGACCTTGTGAGATTGCTTGCCCAGAGTTTGCCCCAGAAACAGCACCAAGAAATAAAGAATGCGGGGGTGTGGGGGTGGGTGGGGGGAAAGTTGGACTCAAGAATGGGAGAGGCGGGTCAGGGCTTCCCAAAGCGGGTGCATCCAGCTCTGGAGCTTGGTGTCCTGAGTTCAGGCTCTACCAGTTTCTGTGTGGTGTTGACAGCGGACGGAGAATTGGCGTTGAGTACGTTATTTACTTAGTGCTTGACTATTTACTCTGCCTGGATGGTGAACCAATCATGCTCTGATCCACAGGCTGTGTGGGACCTAGCTGCAGGGGTCAGTCTCTCTGTGTGAATGGCTTTATGATAGTCTGCAGGCAAGGGAAGGGCCAGAGGACTTCCGGATATTCTGGACTAGTAAAGGAAGAATGGGACAAGTCAGGAGAGTGGTCAGCACACGGAACACAGGCAGATAGCTGCTGTTTTCCTTTTCTTTTCTTTTTTTTTTTTTTAATAATTTTTTAAGACTGATTATTGTTTTTTTTTTTTTTGTGTGTGTGTGTGTGTGTTTGAGTGTTTTATCACAAAGCATTCCTGGTGCCCAAGGAGATGTGGAGCCGCCGTGTCAGTGTCGGGAGTCAAACCTGGGTCCTGTGCAAGGCCAACAAGCTCCTAACCACCGAGCCAACTCTCCCAGGCCTGGGGTGTTAGCTTTTGCAGGGACTGGGTGTGGAGGGTCAGGCCACTTCCTCTGTAGCCTTGACTTCAATCAGGCATAGCTCTTGGTTTCAGTTTAGAGGAACAAAAGAGAGATGCTGAAAGTGTATAGTGAGGGGCCTCTGCCCTCTGGTCTTTTTCTGCACTTCCACTTTTGGTGCCTCGCTCCAGAGTTGCTTCAGGGTGGGTTCTCACACGGCCTAGACTTCTAGCCAGGTGGCCTGAGTTCCAGGCACCTAGCTGGGGAGGTTTCAGAAGCCCCGCCCGAACGGTTTTATATTTCCTCCCATGGCCAGCACAGAGGACAATAGAACAGGCTTCCGGGAGTGTCCATGGACACCAGGCCACCTGGTGGCCAGGTAGACCCTGGTTCTCTGAAGTTGGCCTGCTGCAGTGGGTAAGTGGAGAGGCTGGAGCAGAAAAATGTTAATTTTGCAAGACTTAGCCCCTTTCCTGGTCTGTTCCGATGGTTTGTAAGTGAACACAGTTCCTCACTTCCGGGTGTCATTTCTGCCAAGTTGTCTGAGTCAGCTCAGATGATAAGCAAGGGAATGTAGTCATCGGTGTAGACATGTACCTCCAGACACATATGTATGCTCCTTTACACATAGAAGCACACACTCACATGTGTGTGCACACGTGTGTACACACTAACACATAAAGGTGTATACAGATGTGCACATACATGGTGTACACCTGGCACATGCATATTTGTGCAGACACATTTAATGCATACGTATAGATAGACACATACACATGCGAAAGACTACACACACATATGTACGCTCTTATGTAATGATGCAGGTATGTGTGTATGCAAACACACATATATGACCAAGCACATATGCACACTTAACACAACCTGCATATGTACTTGTGTATATACGGTGGATATACATAGTTATCTACACATATACCCGTGTTTACACATGAATCGTGCGTGCGTTTGCACACACACACACACATACACACACACTCATGCACATCTTCCAAGGTTGTCCTTGGTATTTCTCTGCATTCATGTTAGCTAGATGCGTGTGTGGCTTTGGTCATGGTCTGAGCCCTCTGTGCCTCAGTTTCCCGCTCTGTGACTTACTTAGATCATGGCCCGATCGGTGAGACCGTAATGTCTGAGGTCCAGCACACAGCACTCCTCAGGGTGCCCCCTAGGTCCCCACTCTCTGCGGTGCCTATGCAGTTTGGGTGACTCTGTAGGTTGGGGTGAGTTTAGCCAGTCATTGAGCACTCTGAGGTGTCCTTTCTCTCAGAGACACTTCAGAGGTCATATGGGCTGGCCCAGTGCTGGGCACTGAGAATCAGTGAAGAGCAAGCAGGGTCTTACCAGGTGATAGGGGCTAGTCCTTCAAGCATCTAGGAAGACAGTGGCCCAGCATATGCAAAGGCCAAGGCCCAGAGTGCTAAGGCCCAGAGAGGTAGGATTTAGCATGACACCAGCCAGGGCCACAGGAGCAGCCAGAAGCTGCACCCACTGTCTAGCTTTGTCCTCTGGCCCTTCCTTAGGCTTCTCTTCCACACAGCATTGAAGGGTAGACTTGCTGGACTCTTCATTATACATCTGAGGACCCGGGGTGAGAGAGATGGCAGGCCCTCTGAGTCCCGTCGGCCTGCCCCATGGTGCCTGCCTTCCCTAGGTTCTACTGCTGTGAGTGTCTGTGGTCTGGCTGAGTGTGTCTGTCTGGACAGACATGGTCATGCAGTCCCTGACTGTCCTCATGCTCTTGTGGGGGAAATTGCATTCCTGAGGCGTGAGTGGCAGGTGAGACGGGGTAGGGGTGTGGGCCCTGCTGCTCTGTAATTTTGGAGTCTGGGCCGGTTTCAGTGGCGGCCGCTTTTCCTCTGTAACCAGGAGAGCCTGCTGCCCAAGTCTGTAGCCATGTTTGTGAGCGCGTCACCTCTGGCTGGCTCTCTCTTCTTTTTGAAATAGTTTTACCCCCTTCCTATGAAATTAAGCTAGCAACTTGGGTGTGGTGGTTCAGAGTTGGTGGTTCCCTGCTTTGGTGTGGGAATCAGTACTAGGCCACGGAAACATTTATTTCCTATTAGGAGACCTAGGCTTGGAGGCTGGTGTTGATGTGGGGTGATTCTTGGACCCACAGGACTTGAGGGTCTATGGAGGGATTGGCCTGCCTCAGTGTGAAACAGGGACGTGGTGAGCTAGTTATCCACTGGTTAGGTCCAGTCTGCGATGTGTGTGTGTGTGTGTGTGTGTGTGTGTGTGTGTAATATATATATATATATATATATATTTATATATACACGCATACACACACACACACACACACACATATATATACATACATACATATTGAAAACATCTCATTAAGTTTGCTGCATTTAAAAATGGGGAGAGTTCCCTTAAAAGAAATTCTGGGTTTCTATTATTTTTTGAATAATATTGATAAAAGCCAGAATTTGTGTGCCACTTGTGATCCTGGTCTCCTTAAGCCCGTGTCCTTTGTTTCTTGAATCTAACAGCTCTGGGTAGCACTGGGTAGGGTGTCCGCACTCTGAGGCAGAGTGGAGACTGATGGGCTCCCAACTTCACTGCCTGCTCCCCTCTGCATCCTCACCGTGGTCCCAGCTCCCGGTCACTCTACACCAGCCTCTGTCTCCGGGATGTGGGTCTTTATCAGGATGCTCTGAGAATACATTCCAGCCCCACTGCTGCTTTTTCCTTCTCTTTCTCTGTTCTCTTCTCCATCCCCATCCAGATGATATCTGAGGATCCCACATGGAATTTTGAGGTTGCTCCCTATATTCAGCCCAGAGTCCTGTTGCTTAAAGATCTTGGAATCAGTCACAGGAGTCAGGGTCCTGAGCTTCCCACATGGTTGCTAAAACACCTGTCTCATCTTGTGCTAGCCTATGCAGATGCTGGGTGATTTGAAGCAGAGCCTTCTGTGCCTACCCATGAAGGGTCTCATGGGAACCTGGGTACTTTCTCCTTAGGACTTCCCATCATCTGTTCCCTGATCCTGCCAGCATACCCTCTCCGCTGCCCTTCTGGGTGTTAGAAGGCCAACCAAGCTGCCTTGCCCGTAGGGAGTTCAGGAGAGGAGGGGATGGCTACCCTCTGTCTCTGTTTCTGTGGCACTGTGGTGGGTGGTCGTGCTTCTAGAGGTGACCCAGCTTCAGGGTAAGTCATGTTAGGATCTCTCTCTGACGTCATTTCACTTAAGGAAGCCTTGACGACGTTGAAGACGAGGGCTCTCCTCCCTTCTGGAGGACATGTAGCTTCAAGGATGGGTTGCCATGGTTGGCACGGTTGGTTGAATCCAGGAGTATGGGCCAAAGTAAGGGGAGATGGGTGGGAGGGCTGAGCCCACCCCCACTCTCCCTCCACACGTTCTGACTCATTTCTCTCTCTTTCTGGGTATACTGGAGCCACCGTGAGGTATGATTGGCATTAATAAACCTTGTTCTCTGTTTCCTTTTTTAAGAATGATGAACTCTCCAGCCACCCAGAACAGTATATAAAGCTACACGTAAGCTGGGCATGGTGTCTCAAGCAAGCCCGCCCTCCAGCTACTGGCGGGGGACAGAGATGCAGCTTCATACTGTCACCCTCAAGCAGTCTGAGGACTTCCTTTAATCTTTAAGGGATCTCATCTCAGGCCAAACTGGGATTTATGACTTGGATGCAGAAAAGAATTTCAGGACGGGCTGGTAGGAAGCAGAGTTGGAGGTTATTAAAGACATTTTAATACATTTAATTTGGACTTCAAGCACAAGGATCAAGAGAAAGAGAGCTTGCCCAGAAAGAAAGTACATCTGAGACCATGGATACATGCTTCTCAAGGGAGAGTCACAACTGTCTCAGTATTACCCATATAGATACAATCTGTTATAAATACCAGATTACATCTCGAAGGACCATTAAATCTTTTTCTTTCTTTCTTTCTTTCTTTCTTTCTTTCTTTCTTTCTTTCTTTCTTTCTCTCTCCCTCCCTCTCCTTCCCTCCCTCCCTCCCTGCCTCCCTCCCTTCCCCCCTTTCTCTCTCTCTCTCTCTTTCTTTCTTTCTTTGGTTTTTCGAAACAGGGTTTCTCTGTGTAGCCCTGGCTGTCCTGGAACTAACTCTGTAGACCAGGCTGGCCTTGAACTCAGAAATCTGCCTGCTTCTGCCTCCCAAGCGCTAGGATTAAAGGTGTGCGCCACCACTGCCCGGTTAAATCTTTGTTCTTATCTTTTAAAATATTATTTTTTTTGAAAAAAGATTTATCTTTTTTTATTGTATATATATGGTATTTTGCTTGTATCTATGTATGTGCACCACACTTGTGCAGTGCCCACAGAGGCCAGAAGAGGGCAGCAGAGTCCCCAGAGCTGGAGCTACAAATGATCGTAAGCTGCCTGATGTGGGTGCTGGGAATCAGACTTCTGTCCTCTGAGACAGCAACAACTGCTCTTAACTGCTACACCACCTATTCAGTCCTTATTTTTAAATTATGTGTATATGGGTATGCACGGTCGTGAGTACAGGTGCCCTGTGGAGTCCAAAAGAGGATCAGATACCCTGGAGCTGGAGTTCAGGCACTCCACCCAGTACGAGTGCAAAGAAGCAAACTGGAGTCCTTTGTAAGAGCAGAACTCACTCTTAAACACTGTGCCATATCTCCAGCCTTCCCCCCTCCTCTCTTTTGATAAATAAGATTATCGGGTGGCTCTTCAGATGCCTAGTATGGGGTTATAATCTGATAAAGTGAAACGGGAATCCATTAAGGTTGCTGTACGAGGGGATTGGGACACATCCTTTCCTTGTGCATTTTCTGGTGCAACCCTAGGAAAACATCAGGTTTGTAAGCTGGGGAGGGAGACCAGCCTCTATCAGTTTCTAATTGTGCTAGGGTTCTTGCTTCTCTGCTGGTGAGAAGCATCAACTGGATTCCTGGTCAGTAGTTTGCTGGCCTTAGCCAGGAATGCCAGGCTGATGTGATGGGAGGGGCCTAGAGGAGTGTGGCTAGAGGTTTTGTGCATGAGCTGGAGTTGGGCCAGGTAGTCTAGGGTCTTTTAAGACCCCACACGTGAGCTGGGCAGTAGTGGTGCATGCCTTTAATCCTAGCACTTGGGAGGCAGAGGCAGGTGGATTTCTGAGTTCGAGACCAGCCTGGTCTACAGAGTGAGTTCCAGGACAGGCAAGACTATACAGAGAAACCCTGTCTCGACCGCCCCCTCCACCAAAAAAAAAAAAGACCCCATACATACAGTCTGGGGTCTTTACATCCTCTAGTCCACTGTCTCTGGGGGTGTCACTATGGCTTTTGTTGTTGACTGGACACAGAGGCTTACAAATGGTTTCTAGATTTGTCCAGCTTGTCCCTTGAATGGAGATTGATTGTGTTACAAACTTGAAGGGGATAGAATCGTTGACATGCTTCTTTCTACCCAGGTCTCTCTCCCTAAACTGAAGACATCCCAAATTCTGGGTAAGGTATTGTGTCTGGTCCCTACCAGTGTCTCCAGTCTATATTTAGCCATTTCGAAGAGAGTCAACCAGTCGATATTTGTTGAGCAGCTACTGTGTGTTGGGTCTTCTGCTAGCCATGGGGTTTTGTGGCAGCTAGAGCAGACACCCGGTGCCTCAAGTCAGTGAGTTGACAAGGTGTATCAGGCTTTCAGCTTCTTCTACCCTGATCCCAGGGTATCCTGGGGCTCTTCTACTCTGATCCCAGGGTAGCCTGGGCTCACCAACAGGTTAATTTTCCCCCAGGACCCCTCAACTGTTTTTTTTACCCCCTGGTCAAGTTCTGGCAAAATTGGCTTTGGTTTTGCTGACTAGCCTCAGGACCAGTTCAGGGAGGCCAGGAAGCAGCAGCTGCCTGTGTTGTCTTCTTGGGGACACCAGAAAGCCCCGGCTTGGACCCAGATGTTGGGCTGTGCTTGCTACGGCTACTCATTCTCCTTGTTCTACATCTCCCCTCCCCCGCATGGACTGAACTGTGAGTTGAACTCCACCTTGTCCTTGATGGAGAGAGGGTCCCTGGTTGGAAACTAAGGGGGAAGCAGGCTCCCTCCTCCTTGGACCATGGGAAACAGGTGGTGATGGTAGTAGGCTCTAGATCACTGTTGTGGTGTGTGGGTTAAAAGCCCTGATGGGGCTGGGCGGTGGTGGCGCATGCCTTTAATCCCAGCACTTGGGAGGCAGAGGCAGGTGGATTTCTGAGTTAGAGGCCAGCCTGGTCTACAGAGTGAGTTCCAGGACATCCAGGGCTACACAGAGAAACCCTGTCTCGAAAAAAACTGAAAAAAAAAAAAAAAAAGCCCTGATGGGATCTTGGTAGATGGGTAGTGATACAGACATTGGAAATATTGGTGAGACTCTGTGCGAAGGAGTCTCTAGAAAGAGCCAGAAGACACTAGAGTTCATTCTTAGCCTTCTAGGGTTACTCTTGGTTCCCCGTTCCCTGTTGTCATAGCTTTCCTAGGACATGTTTCTGCCACCCTCTTCTCCTGCACACTCCCCCTTGTAGCCAGAGGACCTCTTTGTTTTCAGCCCTAGACTTTCTTGGGGGCTTCCAACAGCAACAGTTCCCCACTTTGAGTTGTAGCTAAAATGATCCCATAGTTGACAAACACCAAGCCTAGGCCTCACCGGAGACGACGACAAGACTTGCCTTTTATTCTATGAGACTTGGCCTTTTATTCTGATGTCACTCTGGTTGAGCCACTGACTCCCCTCCACTTCCTGCCTGGCAGTGGGATTTAATAAGCTACTTCCCTCTTGAGGGTTATGAAAGTCCTATCTTAGCTTCCAGCCTGAATGAAACATGTTCTGTGTCTGTCGAGTCAAGGTGACTGAAGAGAAAGGGAGGTGACCTGGTGTCGGCCTCGCCCACCTGTGGGAATGGTCTGTTGTTAGCTAAGTTTGCGATGCTTAGACTCAGCTGCAGGAAGTGGGTAGGTCAGTAGTGTTGGCCACTGAAATGCACCTACCCCTTGGTGGCGATGCAGCCGTGGCTGCTGGATAGCTCCTTGAACCTATAGGCCACGGTGGGCTGGGTAGGTACTGGGTGTTCAGGAGCAGAGGTGATTTCTGGGTCTCCAGCTTCCTGTTGTCCCTTAGACTGGATTTGTTTTGCTCTTTTGAGACCTAGCCAGTGGGAATAGGGTGGGAACGTTTAATGTACACTTAGTTATGCTTTGTTGAGAACATTAAGCTACCTGCCTTTAGCCTCGTGGACACTGTTGACAGACAAGTTGCAGAGGATGAAAGAGACTTTTAAGATCATTTATTTTTATTTTATATGCATTATTAGTGTTTTGCCTGTGTGTATGTCTGTGTGAGGGTATCGGATCCCTGGAACTGGAGTTACAGATGGTTGTGAGCTGCCATGTGGGTGCTGGGAATTGAACTTGGGAACCTCTGGAAAAGCAGTCACTTCTCCTAACCGCTGAGCCATCTCTCCAGCTTCCAAGACCTTTATTTTATTTTTTATTTTTTTTTTAATAGGTGGTATTTGGCTTTGGCTTTGAGACAGAGTTGGTCTCTTATGGTCCAGGTTGGCCTTGAACTTGAATGCAGCAACCTCCTGCCTCAGCTTCCACAGTGTTGCAATTACAGGCACATATCACCATTGGTGATATTTTTTACCCCCTTCAGTAGTGCTAGAGATGGAACATAGAACCTCCTGCATGCTGGGAAAATTCCCTGCCACGGATCTACTTCCCAGGCTCTGAAATAAGCACTCCAGTTATCCCCCAAAGCGGATGGTGGAGTGGAGGCAGGAGGCGTGGCTAATGACTCACCCATCCGTGACTGGTCTGTGGGACGGCACTGTGGGTTCCACAAATCTCTCTGGGTTTTGCCTCCTCCTGGAGCTGTTTCTCAGTGGCTGATTCTGAGTTTGTGTTGGTGGCTGGTGATCGTGTCTCCTGGTTCTATCATTCAGAGCTGGGAGGCTGCCTCTGTCTGTGCCTGGCCGGCTGAGAGGGGCTTGGGAAGGCCTTGGTCCTGGCCATCATTTTAGGCGCTTGCCTGTGTTCAGACTAACCCAGCATAGAGGGCTGGGGAGGTAGGGAGGTGGGGGCTTTTTGTTTCTGTTCTTCCTCAGATGTGCGCGGTTTCTTTGCGTTGGCTAGCTGTGAGGTTTGGAATAAGGGGACTTAAAGAGAGGCGGGGAGGAAGGGAGCTCTCTTTCTAGGTATGTGTATGAGGTGGAGGAGGAGGCCAAAGGACAACCTCCTTTCTTGTTCTTTATGCATTGTCTTCCACTTTCCTTTTTTTGAGACAGGGTCTCTCGTTGGCTTGGAACTCCTCACGTGGGCTAGGCGTGCCAGAGCCAGTGAGCATCTGTCTCCCCAGCACTGAGACTACTAGAACTTATTACTGTGCCTGAGTTTTTTTTTTAAAGTATTTTATTAATGCCTTTGTAGCAAGAATCCACTGAGCGAGCCATCTCCCCAGCCCAAGGGAGGGTTTTTTTTTTATTTGCTTGTGACATAATGCATGCATGCATAATGATTGCATGAACATAATGCAATCACATTACACTCATTCCTGTGTGCAGTTACCAGGTGCCACTAGCAAAGTAAATTAGAATGCAGGTGTGCACACGCTCTGCCAGCCCCTCTGTGATGTGTCCCCATTCAGCAGATGGATTAATTGAGGCCATTCATTTGTCCTTGGGTGTCATTCACAGCAGTTAGGAAGTGCTTTCCGTGTGCGTTGCCCTGCCTGGGCGTCCTCCCAAGTCATCTTGAATGGGACACGCTGATTCTTCAAGTAGATCACAAAGTGCCTTTCCCCAGTCAGACAATTTCTGGGTGTCCTTGGCCCAAGGGGGTGTGGCTGGAGCAGGTCAGCCCCTCACCCAATTCCCAGAGAGACACAGGATCCCCCAGGAACTATTTCTTAAGAGAGCTTCATGGCGCTTAACTCCCTAAGCGAATCCAGATGCGCCTTGTGGCCGGCGCAGCTGCAGATGTTCTGGCCAAAGCCAACTTGGTTTGGAAGCCCGGCTCCAGCAGCAGCAGAGTCTGGAAATGAAGCAAATGAGTGAGTTGTTCTTGGCCATCTTCCCTCAGCTGGGCTCACATCAGCGAGCTCTGACCCCAGGCATCACACATTTTATATCCCCAGACTCCTGGGGTTCAGAGGTGCCGGTCCCTGAGCAGGACACGGGACACACTACCCTCAGGGTGTGGGATTTGGGGTAGAGGCATCTGAGGTGGTGACGTTCCTTTGGGCACAAGTCCTTGGAGAGGCAGAGAGAACTTTCTGCTTGCTGGATCAGGGTCTGTGGTCCTGAGAGTGGGCCCTGGTATGGCCGAGGATAGGTGATTAATGAGATTAATTAGTGATTAGAGAGGGGCAGAGGCGAGCTGTCCCCACAGAGCCTCTCTGAACTGTCTGGGAGCTCGGGAGCTAAGATATAACTTCCTTAGAAATGGCATCCTCCTACAAATGAGGTGGCCTCAGCCAGACAGCCTCCACAAACTGGCACCAGAATTCCTGAGGTCCTGGGAAACCCAGTTCAAACCTGGGTGGTCAGGGACAAGAACTGCCCTGCAACAACACTGCCCAAGACCTCAGCCCCAACCAACCACACAGCCCAGCCCGGTGAATCACTTTGAAGTGAGGGGTTCCGGACCTGTGGTGGGCTCAGGGAGCCGGCTTGGCGGGAATGGGCCGGCTGGCCAGCTTGTCCTGCTGGGTTTCCAGGCAGCTCCTCCCTCTCTGAGGAGGATGCCAGAGCCACAGCAGCAGGGTCTGGAAACTGGGATCATAGCTGAGTTCTATGACACTTCGTGTGTGTGACATTGAACATGCCACTTCACTCCTCAGAGCCCAGCGTGATTTATGTGTGAACTTTCCTTTCTTTCTTTCTTTCTTTCTTTCTTTCTTTCTTTCTTTCTTTCTTTCTTTCTTTCTTTCTTTCTTCTAAATATTTATTTATTATATGTAAGTACACTCTAGCTGTCTTCAGATACTCCAGAAGAGGCCGTCAGATCTCTGGTTTTATGGATGGTTGTGAGCCACCATGTCATTGCTGGGATTTGAACTCGGGACCTTCGGAAGAGCAGTCAGTGCTCTTAACTGTTGAGCCATCTCTCCAGCCCATGTGTGAACTTTCATGGGGTCTGCGTAGGTGTCAAAGAAGGGAGTCATCATCAGAAGTGCTTGGTTTGGTGCCTGGCAAGAGACAGGCCTCAGAGCAGCTTTAGGACTTTGCGCCCTCCCGCTCCCCCCACCCCCATCCCTCAATGTTCACTCAGTACTCAGGCACTGTTGGGGGTACCCTGTCAGTCATGTTTATTTTTGGTCATTTGATCTTGACATAAGCTGAGAGTATTGTGCTTTCTGGCTTGCTCTCTCTCTCCTCCTTTCTCCCTTCCCTCCTTTCCTCTCCTCCCCCCTCTCTCTTATGCACACTCTCTCATGTACCAGAGGTCAGCCTCTGAAGTCTTTCTCTTTCACTTTGTACCTCACTGATTCAAACAGAGTCTCTTACTCAACCTAGAACTTGACAGTTCAGCTAGACAGATTAGCCAGTGAGCCTGAGAGAGCCTTTCTTCTTCTTCTTCTTCTTCTTCTTCTTCTTCTTCTTCTTCTTCTTCTTCTTCTTCTTCTTCTTCTTCTTCTTCTTCTTCTTCTTCTTTTTTTTTTTTTTAGTTTTTCAAGACAGGGTTTCTCTGTGTAGCCCTGGCTGTCCTGGACTTCACTCTGTAGACCAAGCTGGCCTCTAACTCAGAAATCTGCCTGCCTCTGCCTCCCAAGTGCTGGGATTAAAGGCGTGCGCCACCACCGCCCGGCCGAGAGAGCCCTTCTTACTTCTTCAGCACCGGATCCCAGGTGTGGGATTTTGGGCCTAGCTTTTTGTATGGGGGCTCAGGATTTGAACCCAGTTTCTCATGCCTGCACCGCCAGCACTTTACCTACGGAGCCATCTCTTCAGACCTGTTGCTACTTTTGATTGACTGACTCTAGCCTCATGGTAATGATAATAATATATAAGTAAACTTGAGGTTATTGTATCATGATTGTTTTTGGGTTTGGCTTCACACTAAAGCTGAGAGGCAGTGATTGTAGTTGCCAAGAAGTTCAGGTCCTGGAAGGAACCTGGCTGAGTGTAGGTTCTTTTCCTTCTACCCTACCTGTGTGACCAGTTCTCCACTCTCTGAAGTGGAGTTGGTACTGCTACAGTGGTCCTGGATCCTTTTTATCCAGGAAAGAGAAGGCCCAGGAGACCAGATTTGTAAACGACTCAAGAATAAGGCTGCACAAAGGGAGTGTGGCATTGCCATGGTTACAGCAATTTGTCTCTCATCCTGACCAGGGAGGGATCTTTGTAGCCTCCACCACAGCTGGGCAATGCTGGTTTTCTGGGACTGTTAGGAGGATGGCATGCCAATGCCCTCTGTGCTGGGCCTCAGTTTCCCTTGCTTCCTTCCTGCTTTGGGGAAACTGCCGGTGGGTCCTTATTCTTTCCCTGCTTATCTCGTTAGGATGTTCGTGGTGGGATGGGAGCTTCACCAGCGTGGAGAATTTTACACATAATATAAATACAATCTATATTAGAATAGTGTCTCTATTTTTGGGACTCTCTACTCTGTCTGGATCTCAATCAGGCACTGTGGAGTTTAGGGTCATGGACCCTCTGGTTCCAAGCCTAGGGCTTCCTTCTGTTCTAGTAGAAGCTACCAAGCTGCGTGAGCCCCTGAAGAGACTGTCAGGCTCAGGAAGCCTCCCCTACCCCCCATCTGCATGCAGCATCTTCATGGACCCCCAGGGCAGGAGCAGACAGGAGGGGAGTTAGTAGCTGTGTGCTAGCCCCCACAGGGGCCTTTACAGCGGAGCAGCAGCCTTCGAGGCTGCAGAGACAAAGTCAAAGCCACTAATGCAGAGCTGAGGATGCAGACGCTTAGAGCGTTTGCTGGGGATGTAGGATGCTCTGACCTCAATTCTCGGTGTCTCAGAAACGGAGTGTGATAGCTCTCCTGCACTGCGTCAGGTACATGTGTCAGGGGGATTAGGGATTTAAGGTCATCCTTGAACAGGGTCTCATGTAGACCAGGCTGGCCTTGAACTGTCTATGGAACCCAGACTGTCCTTGAGGTCCCCCTTGATCCTCTTGTGTCCACCTGCCACAATGCTGATGTTATGAACTTGTGCTAGTACACCTAGTGGATGCCGTAGTTGGGATGGGGCCCAGGGCTTTGTGACTGCTAGGCATCCTGAGCCACGGAACTTTTCTTCTTGGTGGAAAATTATGGGCCACCCTCCCTGCCCTGCCTCCCTTTCTCGTGAGGATCAAGTAAGATTACATATGAGAAAAGCCTGTGTCAGCTCCAAAGCCCTGTACACGAGAATTCTCAATTCCCTACCCTTTATTTAGTTGCCAGCACAGTATGAGAGGAACGTTAAAGGGAGTTTAAAAGAAGGAAAATATCTATGTACTTACAACTCTCCCTCCTTAACATGACCACAACCAACCTGCACTGCACAGTCAGACTGGCTGGGATGTTTTCCGATAAACTCTTGGCTGGCCCGCTCTTGGATTTCTTGCTGTCCCAAAGCCTAGAACTGAGCAATAGATCCTGGCCACTTGGCCCCCTTCCTTGTTGGAGCTCCTGCGTTTTGTGGATATAGCTGAGGAGACTTTGTGCTCCTCGGGGTCTCCGCCCATCCTATTTCAATGTCATTTTGAACACCATTTTTTTCTCACTGTTCTCACCGTCCCTTCCCCCTGCCTTCCCCCCACCCCCCCATCGTTCTGCCACCCCAGAACTTGTTTGTAGTCCTCCCTGTTGGTCTGTGACCAGCTTGGGATCGACTGTGCTCTAGGAAGCTGCCCCCTGCTAAGCCTTGCTTCCTGCCTTTTAAAAATGCCTGCAGACAGTGCATTGTGAATGTTTGCTTTTCATTCTCAGTGAGGGCCAGTGATTACTTGGGAAGTTCCCAGGAGACTGGCTGAGCTTTGGGTAAGTATGAGGTGGAGCTGCTCCTTAGAGGAGCCGGCCTATCTGTCTGTGATGGATGCTCCTCTCCTTCCAGCACACCCTGGTTGGCATTGGTATCGCTCTTTCTCTCCCTTTTGCCCCTTCAACTTCACCTTCATTGGAAATGCTCCTGCTTTTAGTATCAGGCAACAGTTGCCACAGTTTCTTAGCTCCTGGTGTGGCCTCTGTCCTCTGTCCCTATGGCTCAGCCATTAGGACTACTGTTAGCAACAGAGATGCTGATGGGACCTCCTTCCTACTGACTGCAGTTCTTAGGTCGAAGAGCAAAAGGCTTGGTGGCAGTGGCCAGGACAGGGAGGTGGGGCCTCACAGTCACCTTTGTTGGGTTTGGGATGTATACTTCTGAGGAGGAGGCTGAGGGAGAGGAGGAGAATCCAGAAACCAGAACAAAGGCTGGCCGCATCAGACTCAGTCAGACTTAGATGAGGAGAGCAGGGGAAAGCGTGGCTGGGGTCAGAGCAGAGATTACAGGATGAGTTGGAGCAGTGGGCTGTGTGCGTGTGCGTGTGCGTGTGCGTGTGCGTGTGTGTGTGTGTGTGTGTGTGTCTGTAGCTGAGAGTCTGAATGAAATAGGATTTTGGGGGGAAGGGAACCCCGAGTCACACCCTGCGGAGTTACAACCTGCCGTGGTCTTCCTTGGGAACTTGAATGGAAAGTTGCATTAGTTACTGTCCTAGTAGCTGTGGCAAAATGCTTGCTTGACTAGAGCAGCTGAAGGAAGTAGTGCACTGTGGCGGGGAAGCCATAGCAGTGGCAGGAGCATGAGGCAGAGGGTCACATTGACTCTACAGTTAGGAAGCACAGAGATGCATGCAGGAGCTTGGCTAGCTTTCTTCTTTACACTCAGCTCAGGATGGGAAGGAAGCCCATTCACTCAGGGTGTGTCTGCTTTTCTCTTCTTTGTTGTTTTGTTTTGAGACAGAGTTTCTCTGTGTAGCACTGGCTGTCCTGGAACTAGCTCTGTAGACCAGGCTTGGCTTGGAATTCACAGAGATCCGCCTGCCTCTAGCTCCAAGGTGCTGGGACCAAAGATGTGTATTACCATCACCTAAAGGTCTTCCTTTCTCTATTAAACAATTTAGATCTTCCCTCGTGGACATGCCCAGAGGTGTGTTTCCATGGTGACTGTGAATCTCATCAAGTTGACATTTAAGACATTCAGGTTGACTTTCAGGTGTAATTGTCAGAGAAGCAGAGAGTCACACTTGGGTCTGGGACTAGGCCCGGCTCCTACCTAGCAGCATCCTTTTTATCCAGCTGTCCCTTGTAGGTGACCCAGAGTCACGAGCGCAATTCTGGCACACAGATGTCCCTGGCATGTCAGCATTACGGAGCTGTCCTGCCCACACTTTTCCATGGCTGCGGCAGCTTTAGAAGCAGCTTGGGGAGGCAGTTGCCCTCTCTTTAGTGGCCTACTGCGGGTAAAGTACAGGTAGGAGTCCGTGTTGTCTGCGTCCTCGGCCCACAGAGAGCCAAGTGGAATGAGATCTACTGCTCACTGGCAGCAGGCTTGGTACTTGGTGTGGATTATACAAAGAGTGACTGAAGATGGTGGCCTTGGGTGTTGGCTACAGTATGAGGTGAGCCCCTATAGATGATGTTGAATTATTTGTTACACATTGGGGAACTGAGGCAGGGGGTTAGATATAATGGTGATAATGATAATGTTTCTGTGAGTGGCACACACCAAGAACATGCCATTTTGACCCTCCACATGGGATATCCAACAGGAAACCAAACTCTAGGAGGCCAAGTCCCTGCCCCAGTTCTGACTGGCTCCAGGGTTGACCAGAGCCAGTCTAACCTGGTTCAGTTTCAGGTGTAGCCTATGGACTGGTGGTTCCTCTTAGAACGTCTTAGGAAAGGTGACTTGTTTATTAGCTGATTTTTATCTTTCAAGCAAACAAACTCGTGCAAAAAAGAAGGAGAAGAAGGAGAAGAAGAAGAAGAAGAAGAAGAAGAAGAAGAAGAAGAAGAAGAAGAAGAAGAAGAAGAAGAAGAAGAAGAAGAAGATGATAAAAAAGATTGTCCTGGACAGTTTTATGTCAGCTTGACACAAGCTAGTATAATCAGAGGAAGGAAGGAGCCTCAATTGAGAAAGGGCCTCCATAAGATCAGGTTTCAGGCAAACATACAGGACGCGTTCTGTTCTTAGTGATGGACGAGGGTGGGGGCAGTCCTTTGTGATTGGGTTATCTCTGGGCTGGTGGTCCTGGGTTCTGTAAGCAGGCAGGCTGAGTAATGTAGTGGGGATTCTGGGACTTTTGTTTCGGGGATAGTGGGGCTCCCCTGTTGCAGCTGACGATGATTTGCACCGTGCTCTAGCAGGGGCGTGGTTTTGCCAGTGGCAGATAGCATCTGCAGTTGTGTGATGTTTGGAATTCTGGGAACTTTTCAGAGGGTATATAAGTGCTAGGGTTGTTGATATCCTGCCGGCAAAGATCAAACTTGCCCCCAGGAACTCCAAGGCCCCTAGTCAGCAGGAAATAGCCTAACTAGAGTAACATTGCCCCTTTTCTGACCCCTGACTTTATTCAGGGATCTCTATCCTTTCTTCTCTATCCTTTTTTTTTCTCTCTTATCTGATGTTAGGGAGTTGATAAAAAGGGGGTGGAGAAAAGTGGAAGAAAGAAGAGCCTATAAAGTAGTAAAAGGATGGCTACAGAGCAATCCATGGGGAGCAACCCAGTAGGCAGCGCCCCTCCCTGGCCTCTGACCAGCTCCTGCCTCCGGGTGCCTGTCCTGTTTGCGTTCCTGTCTTGATTTCCTTCAATGATGAACAGTGATGTAGAAGCATAAGCCAAGTTGGTTTGATCATTGTGTTTTACCACAGTAATAGTAACCGTAACAAAGACAACGATTTAGCACATAATAGGAGATACCATGATCAGAAATGTAACAGTCTCACCTACCTGGATGAAGAATGTTCCAGAAGCTTCCATGCCAGTTGCCTCCGCGCTCTCTGAAGAGTTTTCCTGAGTAAATAAAAAGGGTTAGTTTGGTGGGGTGTTGGAGACACCCCGCCCCTTGCAGCCCTGATCAAGTTTAATTTCAGGTATGTCTTTATCACTCTTGTGTGTCCCGAGCCTGGTGCCAGGAACTCAGATCAGGGCCCGTCAATGGTTACCATTTTACTCGTGCTGAGAATTGAGCAGATGTGAGGGCTGGGATCCTGTCCCAGAATTAGCCTCTGTTGACCCAGCAGCTGAGAAAGCAGCCACATGGCTGCTCTGGCCGTAGAGCAAGGGCCCTTTCCTCCTTACTCAGAACTGTGGAGTCTGGGTGACCCTTTACCTCTGGGAGGAAAGGGTACACTGTCTGTAGGGGGTGGGACATTAGGAAAGAGGACTTCTGGGGAGCTGACTTTGGAGGCAGTGTTCAGTATGTCAGTGCTCTAGGGACTCCTTGTGTCCCCTTACCGCTGACATGATGTCAGTAGCCACACATGCTTAGGACCACATAGACACATACCTAGGACTACACGGATGTTCAGAGCTGTAAGGCTTTAAGCAAGCCAGGTCTCCTGTCTGGACTTTGGGTTCCTCTTCTATAGAACGGGCCCATGTAAGCTAGCTGTCTGTCTGTCTTTAAATGTCTGTCTTTAAATGATGAGGCCTCATGGCTCGTGCCTGGCCCTTGCTCATGGTAGATACTCACCAAGAGTCACCTGAAGTTGTTCTCTCCAGAGTTATTGTCATCACACACACAGGTCTAAGGGGGACTCCTGGCTTGCACAAAGGGAAGGAGGCCGATAAGGCCCTGGGAGGGTGGGCAGTGTGGTGAATGAGAGGAGGAGGCCGAGGGGGTACAGTAGTTCAGATAAGCCCCAGCGCGCCCAGAGTTGACATGGAGAGAAAAACAAAACAGCTCTGTCGGTGGCCACTCCATTTCCTGCGAAGAAGGAAGTTGCAGATTTCCTCCCTGGTGTCCAGGGAGGGATAGGACAGGCCGCTTAGGGCGTGACCCACGTGGGGAGGTTGGTGGGTCTGGATGGAGTGGCTCTGTACCCAGAGCATAGTCTCTCTGCTGTCAGCCCCTGCCTGGAATCTCTGAGCTACTTCCCCCAGGAGGCGGGTGTCTGGAACAACTTGGGTCTTGTTTCTTCTCCTTTGTGCTAGACAAGCAGCAAAGCCTCAGCCATCATCAGTGAGATCTGTCACTTCCTCCTGGAAGACGGGGCCCTCCCTTTTGGAGTCTCCTTGTCCCTTAGGGTACCGCTGGCTGTCAGTTTCCTTTCTGCCCCCTGTCCCTAGGAGACAGGGAGCTGCTATTTCAGGCTCCATTGCCCCAGCTATGTACATTTGTATGATAGTTGTCCTGCAGTCTCTTAAATGAGGGAACTGGGGAAAGGGTAGGATCAGGGAAGTGGGTGAAGTCATAAATACACTGGATCAGACAAGCTGAGGGTGTGGCCTGTGCCCTTTCAAATCCAGGACAGTGGGCTCATTGCTGCCTCAGTTTTGTTGTCTGTATTATGGAGTAGTAATGAGCCCACTTTAGGGTTGCTGAGACCAGTAAGAGCGGGACCTACCCCTAGGGACCACTGTGGTTACTTATTGCATTCGCTCACATAAAGTAGTCATACCTCACAACTTTTTGTTACATTTATTTGTCGTGAGGTGTTGGCGTACAAGCATGCACGCACCAGGATGTGTATGTAGAGGTCAGAAGATGGCTTGTGGGAGTCAGTTCTTTTCTTCCACCAATGCCGGTCCTGAGAATGGAGTTCAGGTTGTTAGGCTTGGTGGCAAGCTTCCTCACCCGCTGAGCCATCCTCAAGGCCTTAAAATAAATACTAAGCTGATGTTTGATGTATGCTGAATAAGGCTTCGGGTTGAGTAATCCTACCTGTGCTTTCCTTTCATGAAGCCTGTGCACACTGGGGTGGTGGCTGCCCAGCAGCTCAGGCGCCAGTATGGGCGGAGTCTCAGCTTTCAATTGGACGGACTTTGTCCGTAGGTTTCCCGTGAACTTGGTGCCCCGTGTCTCTTTAGCTGACTCCATGGAGAGGAGGCCCTTTAAGACACACTGTCCAGGGTGAATTAGGTGTCACGTCCCAGAGACCCCAGAGTACACTTGGGGGCGGGAGCAGAGCCCTGGGAATCCTGGCTTGAAAGCTGTTCCACCTTTGGGCTACTTACTTCTTGGATAAGTGTCATCAGAAGGAGGTTGTGCTTAACAGAATAGAGGAGGAGGGGCAGAGGGCAGACTCAGGAGGGAGAAAGCACCCTGAAGATGATGCCTGGAACATCTCCCACAGCCTGGCACACAGGTCCTTTAGCCTCTGCTGGCCAGTGAACTCAGCATTTGAAAAAGGGTGGCAGAGATGGGCCAGGTGTCTGGGCTGCGGGAGATCTCATTGAGGAGATAGCAGAGATCCCTCACTCCCCAGAGAGGTCCTTGGGGACAGGCGGAGGTGGTGGGTTCTATGTGGAGGTCCCTTCCTGCCCTGGTAAAGCCTGGGCTGCTGTTCCAGGCTTCCCAGAGCTGTGAGCTGACTCCTTGAGCTGCTTAGTTTGGCCAAGTGGGCTACTAGCAAGCCTTTTCCAGAAGACCCTGAGCCTAGCTGGTAGCTTCCAGAAGGGGCTATAGGACTCTCTCATTGTTCCCTCAGGACCTGAGGACACAGCGCTCTCTGAGAAGCCCTGGCCATAAGTCATCATGCTGCTGACATCTGGCTAGGGTAGCCCCGAGAGGGTATTGGGCCTTTGGCATCTGAGAGCCTGTTAATCTACAACCCCACGGGACTTGGGAGCTCAGGATGCCCACAGAAGACTCCCCAGTGCCCTGCCCCATGTGAAGCCACCAGGCTTGGACCCTGGAAACTCCCTCCATGTAGGGCATCACTGGTCCCTCAGCTGCTGTAGCCTGGTAGCCATATGGATGACTTCGTTTGCCTGCCTGGCATCCTGCTCTGCTCCAGGGGCTGGCGAGGGGAGCTCCGTTCCCACCTTCTGCTCCTACAGCAGCATTTGTACCCCTCTGTTATGTCCCGTGTTTGGGCGCACCGGGCTTTCATTTCCTTTAGACTGCACCTGGCTCACTCATCCCCACACTCCAGCATTCATCCATCCCTTTGTTCTCAGAGTGGATGCAGAGCAGGAGGAGATTCCGGGGTTGTATGCGGGCCTGAAACCCCATGATCACTGCTGTGGGCACCTGGTGGGGGGCGACTCACTGAGAACTCTGTCTTGTGAAGACAAGGGGGAGGAGGTTGATAAAAATCATGCAGCAGATGCCAGCACAGAGTGTATCCCGTGCACGGGCCTTGTCACGTGGTGTCCCCTGTGTCCCTTGATTTGTCACAACCTCTCCTCCCTTCCTGGTCAGCTTCTGGGGACTAGGGTAAACTTTCCCTTGAGGATAGGCACAAACAGCTCCCGTTAGTTCTTGCGCACCCTGGAACTTCGAGCCCCCCACGCCCACCCCCCAAGCGAGGGCACACACTCTGTGGTTTGCTGTGTATCTCTTTTGGAGTATAAGAAGTCGTGTATCCAATAGTGCAAGTGTCCACACACACATTTATTTACTTTAGGGTCTTTAAAACCTTTAACCCCCCCTATGTATCTAAGACTGACTTTATCAACTTTTAGGGGGCTAAGGAAGGGAGAGGCTTACTGGAAACCAACCCCAGTGCCTCATGCACATTACGCAAGTACCACCCCGAGCTACTGCCTCAGCTCAGTATTATTCTTTCAACACATGTATGTGAAGCGTGCGTAGGGCCCTGACCAATGACGCTAGGAGGTTGATACTATTATTAGCCCGTTTTGCAGATAAAGAAACTGAGGCCAGAGAGGTTAGGTCACCGACTTGGAGGGAGCAAGGCCAGGATTCCATTCTAGTTTCTATCCAGCACAGGCTTCTAAGTCTAGCATGATGCTGTTTTTCCATGGTGGTTTGAGTGTGTGTGTGTGTGTGTGTGTGTGTGTGTGTGTGTGTGTGTGTGTGCATGTGTAACGTTGTAACACCTGCATGCACAGCTGTGCGTATTTACCAGCGTGCATCTGTGACGGTGGGGCCTTTTCCCCCAGGCTGTGGAGGTGTAGGCCTCACACCTGTGCACCAGAAGACTTGTGTAGAGACTCGAGTGTACACCTGTTTCCACGTGTCTGCGCCACATGCACACCCCATGCCCCTTCCCTGACCTCCTGAGCCCTGGCTGGATTGCCCTTTGCTTTCTCATCCAAAAAGGTTGGGATGCCATGGCTCAGCGGTTAAGAGCACCAACTGCTGCTCTTCTGAAGGTCCTGAGTTCAGTTCCCAGCCACCACATGGTGGCTCACAACCATTTGGGATGAGATCTGACGCCCTCTTCTGATGAGTCTGAAGACAGCTACAGTGTACTTACAAATAATGAATAAATAAATCTTTAAAAAAAAAAAGGTTGGGAAGCAACTCCAGCAGGCCCAGATTCGCCCATCCTACAATGCATTGCACACCATCTTCAAGGGTTTTGCCTCCATTTCCTTAGGCAGTCCTGACCCAGGGTCCCCATCTTTTATTTGTCTGCTCAGCACCCATGTCTATTCAGAGCACCTACTTGATTTTGTAGATGACTTAAGACCTCACATCTGGGATCCAGTTATATCTACATCGGATTGGGCCTGAAGGCTTCCTTCGAGGCCACAGCAGTGAACTGATGACCACCCCTTCCGACTGTTGGCTACCAGCCACCCCCAAGCAGAGCCTGTGATTAGTGCAGTGTGTGGCAGCCTGGCCTGGCCTAGCTCTGCCCAACCCAGGGCCCGCAGTTGTTGTTCTGGACTCTCACATTCAAGTCTGGGCTTGTCAGCCGCTGAGGTGCTCCTATTTTGGCCCCGTGTTGGAAGCATCTAGATTCCTCTGCTCTGGCCTGGCCACAACCCCAGCGTACTCTGCGCTGTACCCATCCCTGTGTCTTTGGAGGTAGGGTTGGGTACTTCTTCAGGCCTCCAGAGAGAAGTGGGTTCTTCACCCCGCTTCAGATCCACGCTCTCCCTGTGACTGGGTCATACCAACTCTCTACCTTGGATTTCCTACAGGAGGCCAACAGCTGTGATTTAACTTCCTTTTTGGTAGATTTGGGATTTTTTATTTTAAATACTTTTTGTCGATATTTTTATACATAATGTATTTTGGTCATATTTATTCCTTGGTACCCTCCTATTTCCTGTCCCCATCTGATCCCCCCCCCCCCCCCCCCCCCCACTTCATCCTACCGTGTTACTCTTCTGCTTTCCTGGTGGTTAGCATTCCGTCTAGACTCCTCCCCACAGGCAACAGCCAGGTAGGCCTGACCCACTATAAAAGGGGCCGCTTGCCCCTTCCTCCCTCCCTTGTTCTTTTACTCTTGCTTCTTTCTGTCTTGTTCTTCCTCTCCCCTTCCCATCCCTTCCCCCACCCCTCTCTCCACATGCTCATGGCCATGGCTGGCCTCTACTTCTCTACTCTCTGTGTCTGCCTTTGTCTGCCTCTACTACCCTCTGAACTTCCCTCCCCATGCCCTGAATAAACTCTATTCTATACTATACCGTTGTGTGGCTTGTCCCTCAGGAGGAAGGGATGCCTTGGCATAGGCCCCGCTGAGACATCCCCTTCCCCCATACCTGACTACACCCCCATAGGACATATTCTATTTCTCTTTTATCTTTTTATAAACACATCACTGTGAGCTCATGGGAGCGAGAATTTGTGCCATTCGTAATCCCTCTCTTTTGCCTTCCTCCCTTCCCCCCCCCCCCCCCCCCCCCCCCGCTTTCCATGTGCCAAGACCCGAGCACCTGCTTCTTTTGAAGGCACCACGAACTGAACCGACAGAAGAAGACCCCAAGGAGATAGGACATTGCCAGCTTGCATAGGTGCCTTCTGCCAAAAATGTTTAAGAAGTTAAAGGGTTTCTTTTTTCTGAGCAAATCTGGTGGTTATCCTTTGAAAAATAAGCAAAGGCTGACCACTTCCTATGGCTTCCCGGAGCCTCATGCCTGGACCTACCAAAAGCCCAAGACTCTAGGCAGGCACCCCCAGTTTTCCTGGAGAACACAACATCTGTGCTGGTTCAGTCCCACCGGCCTGATGGGGAGTAGGGTGGGGTGGGGGAGGGGTTCCATATCAGTCTCATCTTGCAAAGAACTTCTGAGATCAAGTAACTAGGCAGGAAGCCAAACAAAGAACACCATGTGGTGATGCAGGGCAGGCGATGCCCTTCCTATTTTAGGGCCTGTTTCTCTGATTTTGTTTGCAGCACGAAGCCTCAGGGGACTCTAGTTCTTCTTTGAGCCATCCGCTCTTGGCCCCAGGGGGAACATTGGCAGTGCTCTGGCCACATGTTGCTCTGGCCCTCCTTGCTCCTCCTGCTTGACGGGGACAGGGAAGGCTGGAGCTGGCTGCTGGCTGTCATTCTGAATGGGGTGGGGAGGGGGAGAGGGGAGGATGGTGGGGCAGCTGTGCTGGGGGTGAGACCCTGGTCTTGAGATCCTGGTGGTGGTGGGGGAATCCGGTTCTGTCATCAACATTAACATTTCCTTACCTGTGAAGTAAGATGACCACAGGGCCTGCCCTGACTGAATGACTTTGACTTACTGAGCAAATAATACCCATGGGACATTTTCTTCCCGATAGGTCTTGTTCTGAGCTTCAGGCCTGTGAGGCAGCTGTTGCCTAGCTTCATCGTGCTGAGGTCCAGACGTATGTGTCACTACCTGTCTTGCTTGCAGGTGGTCAGGCTGGAGTTCAGACCTAGGAAGCTGGCCGTAGTCTGGTCTTTACTCACCAAGAGGCCCATTAGGGAAATAGATGATCCCGGCTTCCTGCTTTGGCTGCGGCAGTCCCAGTTTCTGATCGTCGCCATCTTGGTGAAAGGGTCCACCAAGTCACATCTGGTTCCATCTTCAGTGGGTCCCATCTTCAGTACTCACAGGCTCTGTTTAGAATGATATCAGGGCTCTGGGTCCCCTTGAGCCCTGGAGGCAGGGAGGGTGACATGGTCTCAGAACCTCACCTAGGGTGCTTCTGTTACTCTTAGAACAGAGGTGTCTTCAGTCAGTCAGTCTTGGAGGTTCTTGAGCATCTAACCCACACCAGGCATTTGTGGGGAGACAGCAGACAGAGCCAGCAGCTCTGGGAAGAAGTCACACCCAAGACCCGCCCTTCTAAGAAATTTGAAGTATGGTTCCCTTGATTTGTTTGGCAGATCACCACAGCTTGGCCATTGATGACTTCTTGTTTGAATTGGAGAGGGGGGGGGCAGCAGACAGAGACTTTTTCTGGTGTGTGAGAATTTTTTTTTTTAAAAAAACTATGTTGATTCTTGAACAGGCCTTAAGGCAGGGCTGTCTCTGGGCTGTGCAGCCGTTTCTGTTCCCTGGTCCCTACTCATCCATTTGTCTCTATTATATGTCTGCTGCACTGTGTCTCTGGGCTTGCAAGCTTGAGCACTATCCCAGTTTCCCGACAGTGATAAGCAAGGGAGGGTGCCTCTGAGCCCCTGCTAAGTACTGTGGCTGCAGAAGGTGGCTGAGATGTCCCCTTTGTTAGAGAGTGTCTGTCCGCTTTGTAAAACTGGCACCTTTAAGGAAAGGCAGAGTAGCTGGCTCACCTGCTCTGAAAAGAACCTGTCTCCGGGTCACCAGAGGACTGCTGGGAGTATCTTCCTTAGCCAGGCCAAACTTTTCTGTTTTGTTTGTTGTTTGTCTGTGCAAAGTGCCCATCTCATGGGGGAAGCATCCCTAATTTTAGGGCCCAGCCTCAGGCATCTCTGCAAGTGGCGGTGACTATGTGATGCTGTGAGGAACAAGTTTGAGGTCACAAAGAAAGAGACCACCAGCCGGGCGGTGGTGGCGCACGCCTTTAATCCCAGCACTTGGGAGGCAGAGGCAGGTGGATTTCTGAGTTCGAGGCCAGCCTGGTCTACAGAGTGAGTTCTAGGACAGCCATGGCTACTCAGAGAAACCCTGTCTCCAAAAAAAAGAAAGAAAGAAAGAAAGAGACCACCATTCCATCTGAAGTGTCTGGACAAGACAAACTTTACTCTTGATCAAGAGGTTGGTGCGCTTGAGGGAAGAGCCATTGCACTGAGACAGGAAATGCCCCGGGCTTTTATTCTAGCTCCGGGGCTAGCTGTGTCTTTTCCCCATTGGCTGGGGTCTGACCTCACTGTCTTATTCAATTGGCTAATCTGAAGGCACTGGTGCACAGGAAAGGGGAAAGAGGTCCCTATCCCAAGGAGGAAAGCTGTTTGTGCTTAATAGAGCAGGGGGCCTTTGTGTAAACAAAGGTTTTACTTCCTGGGGAGGATTAAAGTACTTGCATAAAAGTCTTACCAGGTGAGGGAGATAAAAAAAAAATTCTTTTTCCTAAATACATGAT
>NW_022196905.1:255663243-255693701 GCF_008632895.1 Mastomys coucha
CCAAGACACACACACACACACACACACACACACACACACACACACACATACACACATGCATGCGCGCGCGTGCGCACGCGCACACACTGTTTCACTATGTTTGTAGTAGCTCTGGCTATTCTGGAGCTCACTGTGTAGACCAGACTATTCTCATCACAGCAATTCACTTGTCTCTGCCTCCCAAGTGCTGGGATTTAACCACTACACCTGGCTCTAAATGCAAATTATGTAGTGTTTAATAGAAAAGATGCACTTGGTATTTCCTACAATGGTGTTAAACTGTGTTAGATTTTTCTCCCGCGGTACTAGATAATCTGGGTTAGCCTTCTGGTCTCAGTGGCCTGTCGTACATTGCGTACATTGCTCCTCTTTAGATGTGGCTCTGGCCATTGTATCTCCAAGTGGGTGTGTGGAAATGAATTCTTATTCTCTGTCTTCTCTCTTGTTCTCTGAGGTTGCCTGAAGCCTGTGATCAGAGCTCAGATGCCCAAGCCAGGCACTAGGCCTGCCTGTGACATAGATGTCACAGAGTGAGAGTAAACAACTGGCGTTAACTGAGCGTCTCCAGACCCTGGCATCATGTGGTATACACTCTATATTTAAATCCACTCTGGAAACCCCTCGTTTTACAAACTGGTAGCGGAGCCTGGTTATTTCCTCAGTGTCTGAAGAGAGGTGCTGGGGGCCTGAACCTGCCTCAGTTGCCCTCCTGACTTGGCAGTGCCTGGTCTGTATCCCCAGTGGACTTGCAAACCGCTTGTTCTTTGTTAGCCTGTGAAGAAGTGGCAAGTCCAGGAAGCAGGAGGAAGGGTATAGAACCTTCTAGCAATGTGACATTACAATGATGTTTTCTACCGTGGATTAGAAAGAGCAGACAAACCTGGGTTTCCCTGTCAAGAGTTGTGAGAAGCGATGCCTTTGACCAGGCTCTTGAACACCCTGGTTCCAGCAAGTTAAGCTGAGTCCTGCTGCATGACAGACAGCCCCATCTGCCAGTTCCGTGACACCGTGTCACACGGTCCAGGCATACTGTAGAGGGCTTTTTTTTTTTTTTTTTTTTTTTGCTCTCCCAGGGACACATTGTTAGGCTTCCTTTGAGCCTGCCTGTAGCTGGTCTTTGCTACTGTGTGTGTGTGTGTGTGTGTGTGTCTTCCTTCTTCCACCCCTTTCCACCCTTTCAAGCCCCTAATATTAGATAAGGGAGAAAAAAGGATAGAGGGGAAAGGAAAGAGATCCCTGAATAAAGTCAGGTCAGAAAGGGGACGATGTTGTCATTGCACTACTTCCTGCACATTGAGGGCTTCCTTGGGGGTAAGTTTGATCTTTGCTCTCAGGATATCTAATTTCTCCTTCTTGTTGCTTCTTCTTTGGGCATGACTACTTAACAAACTGTGACCAACACCAACCACCACCAACCTCTCCGGGTCCCTAGCATTTATGCCCTCTTTGAAAAGTCCCCAGACTTCCAAATGTCATACAGTTTGTGTGTGTGTGTGTGTGTGTGTGTGTGTGTGTGTGTGTGTGTGTGTGTTTTAATATATAAAGAATCCAAGAACTCCAAAATTGTTCCTACACATGCCTGTGCACATCCTGGGCCACTGGACTCTGCCTGCCAATGAGGCTTACCACTTCTCACCTGCTTTGGCCAAGGCCTGTCATGTGGCTGCACCTGTAATTCAGAGGGCCCCGTAGGAAGGCAGAGGGAGGGGAAGGATGGGCCTGTTAGGAGGGGCAGCTGGACTGTTGTCAATTTTCGGTCAGGTCCCTGGGCCTCTGGGCCAGGATGGATTTCTTATACCTGGACGGCTGCTGGCTCCATTTGCCATTTCCCTTCTGGTTTTTGATGGTGGCAGACCTCAGGCTGCAGGCTTCTTTGGCTGGGGCTGAGGACTGGGCTTCTGCTTCTCACACTGGTGGAGTTAATGCTTTTCTGGATTTCCTTTCTATCAGGCCCTAGGAGGGAAGGCTTTTAGAATCATGTCAGAAAACCGTGAAGGTTTCCCCTTCTGCACTTCTGATTTCCCTTTGCTGAAACATGTCTGGTTTGAGTCAGGGATAAGCCTGTTGTTGATGGAATGCTTAGTGTCGGTCACCCCATTGTCTCCTCTTCATCCTCTGACAACTTGAGCAGGTGGGGCTGTTTTTAGCCCCATTTATGGAAGAAACTCAGAATAGCATTAATTTGTATGAGGTCGAGAGAGGTTAAGGGACCTCCTCTAGGCTGTGTAGCTATGAGTGGCCTATCTGGGATTAGATCTAGGTTTGTGACATTCTGGGCTTGCAAGTGGAACCAGTCCACAGCACTTACTGAATTGGGCTCTTGAGACAGCCATCAGAAGGAAAGGGATTTGAGAAACACCGCCCCCCCTCCAGCCCCCTCCTTCAGAGAAAGCTCAGGGCGATCTTGACCTTGGTTTCTTGAGAAGTGAAACTTGGCTCGGTTACTCACATTCGGCTGTTTCATTCTATAGCGAGATCTGATCCTTTAACTGCAGTTTATTGGTCTTCAAAAAAAAAAAAAAAAAAAAAAAAAAGGCAGCAAAACAGAATTGGCCTTGTATCCTGGAAGGGTCACTGGCAACTGGAAGTCAGTGCCAGGGATGGCTTAAGAGGGGCGGTGAGGTATGGGCAAAGGTCTTCCCCTATGGAAAGAGCACATTAAAGTTCAGCCTCTGAAGCTGAAGTGGATTGGTCTTGCTCCAGAATGTCCCCTGAAGAAAGGACATTTCTCCCACCCCAGATTTCTGGGGGGTCCTGTACACTCTTTCCCTACAGACTTCAAAGAGGACCTGAAACTCCTTCTAAACTGGGGTGTTGCTGCCTGTGGGGAGACAGGAGATGGAGAGAGCCAGGTTGCGTCTGCTCTGTCGTCTCCACGTGTTCTCACGTGTTCATTTGACCTGCCCACCCAAGGAGAAAGGTTGAGTGCTTTAACTAATATGTAATTTAAAACGTGGCCCCGAGACCTGGCAGGAGGGGTTTTTGTTTCCCATCAGGTGGAAAGGTGACTGAGTTTAACTGGCACGCAATTGAGAAAGTGAAGCCCTTTTCTGGCCACATTCACTTTAGAAGATTTGGCCGAGGGGGCAGAGGTTAAACCATTTAAACCAGGGAGCCGTTTAAAATATTATTTTGCTATTAAAGCATGCACAGATTTGAGAGTGGAATGTGAAATTTACAAGGCTTATGAGATTAAACATGAGGCCTGAGTGGAATTCTTGGTTGGGTGGCTGTGCAGTACTTTGCTCTGTGTTGAGGTTTTGGCCTTGAGGAGGCGCTCAGTAGTCGGGCTGCTGGGGGATATTGGTCCAGATGGTGGGGCTAGACTCTTCTATTGATGACTGATTGGTTGTGTGCATGCATGTGTCCATGTGTGTGCATGCATGTTTATATATGATTCTGTGTAGGCTGGAGGTCAAGGCTGGATATCTTCCTCTCTCTCTACCTTACTTTTTTGAGGCAGGGTCTCTCCTTGAATCTGGAGTCCACTCCTTCTGCTCTCAGAAACAAGCATGTGCTGATGTATCTGGCTTTTTATGTGGGGGCTGGGCATCTGGACCCAGTTCCTTATGTCTGCACAGAATGTGGTTTAGTAAAACTGAAGTAAATGGTAGGACAGGCCTTTTTCTTATCCTGTGACCAAGCCACCTGTCCCCTCTTCACAGAGGACAGAAACACACATTCTTGGGCCTCTCTTTCCAAGATAGTCTAGTCTTAGTAGGCAGAAGCAAACGCTTACAAATTCTATTTCTTTTTTTTTTTCATGCTTGTTTAAACAGATGACAGAATTGTATACACACGTTGCAGGCCGTTTTCAGTCTAAACAATAACAACGGGTTGTTGCCGGCTTCTCTGTGGCTACGGACTCTTCCTTCTTAGGAATTTATCTAAACATCTTCCTGCAGATGGATGTGTTTCCAGTCTTTGGCTCTTTCAAGTGGCTGTCTGTCCATCTTTGAGACAAATGCATGACCATCCCTGTCTCAGAAGTGGGACAGCCTGGTCAAAGAGGCGTGTTTCCAAGCCCCTGTGACCTCTGGTACCAGTTGACTGCTCTGGCCTGGTCCTTGGAATGCTGCAGAGTGATCAGGTTTTGCTACAGGGACCTGAGCAGGTGCCAGGGTGAGGATCTGTCTCCCATCCCAGGACCTTTTTAGCATGTGCTTAGTCAAACCTGATGCCCTGGGCTAGGATAAGCTGAGGCGAGCGGGTTGAGCCCAAGCTACCTCACTTAAGAGCAGGACTTGGTGTTTGGGTGTGTGGCGTGCGGGGTCTCCCTTTGTGCCTGGCGGCCGTCTCTGATACCAGCGAGGAACTCCCTGAGTGTGTTCAGGCCCCCTTTCCCTCTGCCTCCGAAGTGGAGACAGGGAGGGACCATTTGTATATCGCTTTTTAGGAAAGGCCCATTATTCAAGGAGAACGAGTGGTACCAGTCCTCATGGAGGGCTTATGGGTAGTGATGCTAACCCTAATCTTTCTATTGCATCCTCAGTGCATGTCGCCTGCCCTATAGTGTGGGCTTTCGCTAGCCCTTCTCCATAGCTGGTGAGATGGGCGAAGAGAAGGCTTTGCACAGGGCAGTCTGCCGGAGCTCTCCCTCCTCCTGCCACCCCTCCCCCACCTCAAGGAGTGATGGTTGTGCCTTCTCGTAGCTCTTGGCTGTGGGCATGACATGGACACTTTAACTTGGGCTCCACGGAGAGAGGGTCCTTCGTCCTTTCTGTATCACCCTGCCTCTGACACTCTGAAATTTAGGACCTTTCACTTGAAAACACACAGCTGTCTTACCTGTGCCCCGTAGCTGATTGATGTTCACAGAGAGCCATGCTCTGGGCGTACTCCTCCCTCTCCTGCCCTCCTTTATACAGCTACCATTTGTCCTGTGCGCCTGGGGCAGTGAGGCTACATAAACAAGAGCAGCGCTTCACAGATGGCCTAGGGACTCAGAATTCTGCCTGGACCACCCAAGGCTTGGCCCTGTGTCCCTTGGGAAACCCTCTGTCCCAGCTGTACATGCCTGGCCCTGTCACTGTGTTGTTTTCCTGTCTTTCCGGAGCATTTAGGAGGTGACAGCTGGATACCCTGGAGGGCTGGAGCAGGAAGCAGGAGGAGTAGGCACTCCAGCCCAAATCAGTTTGCGTGCCAAAGGGAGCCTCACTTTCAGATCATTGGCATTAGAGTTTGAGATGAAGGTGCTTTTGCCTCTATCTTGGACAGAGCATTTGGCAAAAGCCCCGCTGACTTTGGCTTTGCCTATAGACAAAGTGCCTTAATGGAGCACTGACCAGAGTCTTCATCATCGATTTACCTCACTGCCTCTCCTTCAAGCTACAACTTCCGGTTCTCAAGGCCCGATGGAGACAAAAGCCCTTTACATCTGTCCAAGACCTCTACAGGGGAACCCTTTGTGCCCTTGGATGGGAAACCATAACTTGTCAGAGTGACATTGCTCGTGTGGGCCCTATGATCGACACCTTCTTTACTGAAGATGGTGATGCCAATGACGTCACTTGACTGGTGGGTGTCTGCAACTAAGCTTAATCCATATGCTTGGATAGTTTTCTGTAACCCTTAGGACAGTCCCTGGGGGTGGAGTTTTTGACATCAGTCCCGCTTGGTGGTAGACGGAGGAGGCATTGCAGGCAACAGGACATCCTTGAAGTCACAGAAGGAGCCAGGATTTAAACCTCAAAGGCGCCATTCCAGTATCCTACCACCACCGCCCATTTTTTTGGGTGCTTTGTCAGGGCAGCTGTTACAGAGGGTGGTTCTCCTTAATTAAAAGGAAAGCAACTCTTCATTTGGGGAAAGCATGTGCGGAGATCCAGAGGAGGAAAGTAGGCCCTTCACCCATCTACCAATCAGCCGTACCAGCAGTTAGCCCACCCATGACCTGGCTTGTGGTAGAGCTAACGTGTGGACACCCCTCTGCCCCAGCCACTGAATTATTTGAGGTTGTTTAAGTGATCTCCAAAAAAGAGGTGTGTGTTGTGTGTGTGTCCGTGCGCTCGCGCGTGTGCGTGCGAGTGCACATGTGTGTTTGTGCAGGTGTGCACCCAACTTAAAAGGAGTCTGTTTTCTCCTTCTACTGTGTGGGTTCTGAGGGCTGAACTCAGGTCATCAGACTTAGTGGTAAATGTTCTTCTTGGCTAAGCCATCTCACCAACCCCCTCCATTGTAGTTCTCGAGACGAGGGGTTCTCTTGTTGCATTTGTAGTTAACGTATTTGGCTATACTAGCTGTCCAGGGAGCCCCAGGCATCTTCCTACCTCTGCCTCTCCAGTGCTGGAGATGACCAGCACTAACTACCTTTTACATGACTGCAGGGGATCTGAACTCAGTTCCTTATGCTTGTGTGGCCAGCACTTTACTGAATGAGCCCAGGTTCTTTTAATTAATTAATTAATTAATTAATTTTGAAAAACAAAACAATAATAACAAGTTTACTCTCTCCCTACTAAAAAAAAAATAGAGACAAAACAGTCTTAACAAAAACCAACAACAAAACCAATAATTAATTAGTTAATTTTGAGACAGTGTCTCATTGCCCTGCCTTGGAACTCATTATACAGACAGAAGAGACTGGCCTCAAACTCACAGAGACTCTCCTATCCTTGCTTCCCTTGTGCTGGAACGTCTGGCCTGGGTTCTTTAAAAGGCATAAATAAGGCCACACCAACAAACAGTCATTTTCTGTGATAAAAAGCCCAGGCAATATTTTCATTCCTCTAATAGTCTCCTGAGTTATTTTCACCTTAGATTTGTTCGGATAAGAGTCCAGTCATGGCTGCCTCTGCGTGCCTGCTTATTAGGTCTCTAGAGGACTTTCAAATATTTTTTCAAGTGAGGCATCCATCCTGCATGGTTTTCCATATGGAGGCTTAGCTAATCCCTTCTTCATGGTGTTGTAAGGGATTCCCTCTGAGCCTTATACTTCCTGCGAATTTCTGGTTCTCAACATTTGTTGTGCTGTCTCACAGTCCCCAGGCCTATGTGGCCTCTGAGCTCTGGAAATGTGGGTGGTCCTGATGGAAATCAAACACATCAAATAGACATTTCGTATAGAAAAAAAATAACCTAAACTATCTTACAGATTTTTTTTTTTTTAAGTAAGTTACATGTTGGGATGATAACATGTTGGCTGTATTGGGGTAAAATGTGTTATTATAACCGGCTTCACTTTGTTATGAATGTAGCAACTAGGGTCTGGGGAGACTGTAGAGTCTGCTGACTGCCTGCAGTGTTCTCATGAGGAGTGAAGTGTCTGCTATGTTAGCATGAGGACCTGAATTTTAATCCTCAGCACCCATATCAAAGCAGGGCGCGGGGATACAGGAATGGCATCTTTGGGCTTCTTGGCCATTTACTACTGTGAAATGGATGTACTGATTGAGTGAGAGATTTTGCCTCAAAAAGTTTGATAGTGATAGAAGAAGACACCTGTTATTTACCTCTGGCCTCTACATGTTGGCACACATGTGTTAATACATGAACACTCAATCCCACATCACACACACACACACACACACACACACACACACACACACACACACACACATTAAAAAGAATGTGGGTACCACACAGAATTTCAAACTCACCTCTTACAGCTCAGATTGCATCTCCATTGGAGATTGCTCAGCCAGAGCGTTCATCAATTTGTGTTGAAAGACTAGGGTTGACTCTTTGCGGGAGCCCTTCCTGTTGCCCCATTCCACGCGGACCCTTGTGTCTGTCAGTCCTCTGGGTGTAACTGGTGACTCATCTGTTGCCAGCTTTCCCATTGGGGCTTCTTCTACTGTTTTATTGGTCATTACCCACACATTGGTGTGCCTCTTCTTTAGCAATTGCAGAACATGGTAGATACCAGAAGCCCGCTTCAGGATTGGATAGACTGATCCTAACACCAGCCTCCCTTGTCTGGATCCTTGGCCGCTCTCATGCTCAGGAAGGACAAGAAAGATGTTAAGGAGAGTTTTCAGGGGAAGAATGTCAGATTGTAGCCTCAGCAGCTGAGTTGGTAGGGCCTTCCAGGGGCCTGCTTATGATTTCATGTTTCTGCTATCAGATTGAGTTTGGGGATTCATGTGTATATTGAGTTTAGCCTGTTTGAGGTAAGCTGCTTCGGAATCTCCTCAGTTTTGGCCAGTGAGGCTTTACTGGTTTCCCTTTGATTCTATTTCCAGGCTCTTTTCTCTGCTTAGCTAGCTGATTGGGATTCTTTGGAGTTCCCTTTGCTTTGTTTTCAGTTGGTGCATAGTGACTGCATACTTGTGGGGTACAGTGTAGAGCTCTCATGCAAATATAGTACCGTTCAAGCCAGGGTGATTGGCACATCCAACAGCTTCTTTAGGGGGTAAGTAAAGTCCTTCGTGTGGGAGACTATCTGCATTCATCATGGTCCGTAGGACCCAGGATGTGGGGGCTTCTTTCCAGCAGGATAATTGTAGGCGACTCCTCCCTCTAGCCTCACTGGCCAGTTCCCAGGGAGAGGCCCCTGTAGAGCAGCCAGGCCAGATCAGCTGGCTCGAGCCCTACAACTAGTAGGTGTTCCGGAAACAGCTGTCGCCTGAAAGATGATCTGTCCCGCCACCTGGCCAGATTGGATGCCTCTCCACCCGGAGACTCTCCAGGAGGCTAGCTCCACACAGGGCTGGTCTTTGATCCTCTGCAGCAGCAACTGGGACACCTCTCTGGGGTCGCACACGAGACACTGACTAGGGAATAGAACTTCTCACCTGGTCGCTGCTCAGTAGTAGAGGGGTCCTATTGGCTGTTCCCCAGAGAGGAGCAGAATTCCATTTCCAGGCTGAGGCGTTATGCGGGGCTATAGTCATCTTCTGACTATCGGGACTTCATGGTGTGAGTCAAGCATTCTGATCCTCTGGGGACTGGCCTCTAACCCCCTGACATGAATGAAGTCTTTGCCCTGCTATATTGGCTATAGCCTTTACTTTGCAATCCCTCCAACTGGCTAGCTATTCTCTGGCTTCACTAGCCAGCACCATCATGGGGCTGGAGGAAGGCTATGTCTTCTTGATCCCAAAACGGACGAGAGACTTTGTTTCTGTTGTAGCTACTGCTGCTAGTTTAAAAACGGCAAGAATCACACACCAAAGTCCCCGCAGCAAGCCTGCTCAGTGTTCTGAGAATGTCCACCTCCAAAATAACTGTGTTTATGGAGACCGGCTTCCTTCGCTTACTAGAGACGAGGTTAGAATGTGGCGACACTTCCGCTCTATTTGAGGAACGGATTTATGCTGGATGCTGTGGTAGGTCACAGGTGTTCACATTGTGCGTTTGAGGCTGAGGCTGGCACGGAGGAATGCACATGCCCACTTCCAGAGGATCAGGGTGCATTGAGCTTCTGGACCATAAGGGTTCACTCTGTCGGATTAGCAAGCCGGCAGGCAGACTGACTTGGGGGAGGGCATGGAGTTCTGGAAGCAGGTTATTCATAGCAGGTGCTACTCATTGGCCTGGTACCTTGGACAGTTGACTGGGCCTGGATGAAGGCTCATTCCTTTTTTTGTTTGTTTGTTATTTGTTTTTTTGTTTCTGTTTTCGAGACAGGATTTCTCTGTAGCCCTGGCTGTCCTGGAACTCACTCTGTAGACCAGGTTGGCCTTGAACTCAGAAATCTGCCTGCCTCTGCCTCCCAAGTGCTGGGACTAACGGTGTGCACCACCACCGCCCGGCCTCATTTCTTTCTTTTTTTTTTTTTTTTTAAAGATTATTTATTATTATTATAAATGAGTACACTGTAGCTGTCTTCAGACACATCAGAAGAGGGCGTCAGATTTCATTATGGGTGGTTGTGAGCCACCATGTGGTTGCTGGGATTTGAACTCACGACCTTCGGAAGAGCAGTCGGTGCTCTTACCTGCTGAGCCATCTCACCAGCCCCCAGCCTCATTTCTTGAACCACAAAGTAGGGCTGTTGGCGAGGACAACACGGGAGCTCTGGCATGGCTCTGCCCACAACCTGCACACTGTTCGGGAAGTGGCTGGAGGATTGTAGTCAGCCAGGCAGGCTCCACAGTGTGAGTTTCTAGGGATGAGCTACAGTACTATTATATACTTTCCTGCCTTCAAGGCCTCTTGTGACAATCAAGGGTCAATGTAACAAAGTCCTTAGGAGGGTGGCTGCCTGTGGGTGACGGCTGCTATTGGTCTCCGTATCATTGATGGGCTCGCACCTGTCAGATTAGGTACCACAGGTCTCTTTTCCAGGGATAACCTTCAGAGAACAGCATCCTAGGGCATTCTTGGCTGAGGATCTGCTGCATGTCCCAACAGCCACGGACAGATCACAGCCTTCTGTTTCCCAACTGTGGCCCGAGATGGAAGAGTTCCCCAGGGTCTCCTGGCTGATTCCTTGGCAGGGCCTTGACGTCCCAAGATGCCTTTTCCTTTGGGCCCTTGTGCCTCCTGACATCGAGGCCAGAAACAAAGGAAATCTAGAAGAACCGGTGTCTCCCTTGAACCCAGCCATGGGCTGCATGAGGGGTGAAGCTGGATGGATAAAGGGAATCCATATTCTTCCTCTGAGCTGGGAGGCCTCATGATAACCTAAACCTCTTCATTGCGAGGTCCTGTTTGGTGTCAACACAGGGTTTGCATTGGCGCCAATGAGAAGCGGTTTCAGAGAAGAATTGTGTGCTGTTGAATGCTGTGGGTGTAGGGTCTAGTTGCGTAGGTGTGAGCATAAGTTGAAGAATGCCTCATCAGTCTGAAAGCTAGTCTCAGAAGATTCTAGGTTTTGTGTGTGTGTGTGTGTGTGTGTGTGTGTGTGTTTGAAATGAAGCCCACCTAAGTTGTTTATTCTATTCTCCATTGTATGTGCTCCACCAGGCACTATTGTAGTCCTGGAGATCAGTAGGACGCTACCCTTGGATCTGTTTCATGTTCTTCTGATTACTGCTTGTAGCCAGGCTGGCCAGTGAAGTGTGGGTCTAGGCACCTGTGCTGCTGGGCTCAGCCTGAGCCAGGAGGAAGCTTGAAGAGTCTCAGTAAGTCTCAGCAACAGCTCAGCCTCCTCTGGGCTCCCTCCCTGAGGCCTGGCTTCCACTGGTTTCCCAGGCCCTAGCCCTAGTATCTCCCTCCCCCTGGCCCCTACTCCCAATACACACATCTCAGTCCTTCCAGTACAGAAGTGTGGGTAGCTTCCTCCACTTGCCCTCCGTCTCTGGGTTTCTCAACGGCCTCCTTTGTGTGTCTGTGTGTGTGTGTGTGTGTGTGTGTGTCTAGTGACTTCTTTCACCCATGTAACTACTTCTCAGAGTTAATGTTCAACAATTTGGATACCTACATGGCTGGTTAGACCCTGGCTGACCCAGCCAGGGAAGATGCCACGGCTGGCTTTTCTGAGGTTCATTGTCACCTGACTCTAGCTGGACCAGCTGTTCTTTTAACCTTTCCTGTTTGCCACGCACGGAGACTCCTGAGAGTTCTTCCGACCTGCTGACATGGCCCTTCCCTTGTAGCCTGGGCTTGCGTCTCAGGTGGGTGGCTCTTCTTGATTCTCTCCGACTCCCTCAGAGATACAAGTCAAGCTCATGTCTCCTCGCCTTCCTACCCTCTGGCTGTGGCTGTGCAGCTCCCTCCCGAGGATGCTAGAACTTTCTGTGCCCAGATGAGCCATTCTGTTCACCTGTTGTTCTCTGGAGGGCATGTTGTATCACAGGCCTGGAATATGTATGCTGATGTTTTCCCCAACATGCT
Organism: Mastomys coucha; assembly: GCF_008632895.1. Lineage (NCBI taxonomy): Eukaryota > Metazoa > Chordata > Mammalia > Rodentia > Muridae > Mastomys > Mastomys coucha. Next base: position 255,674,965 of record NW_022196905.1, read on the forward strand.
AACACTCTGTCCTCTCTTGGCTGGGGCCTTTCATTTGTGTCCTGGTTCCTCTTGGGTCCCGGCTATGGTTTGTCTCTTTCTGGCTTGATGGCTTCTTGAGTTGTCTTCAAGTAAGCTATGGGCTCCATGGGGGCAGAGGCAGGGCAGGCTTGTTCACTGATGTCGCAGCTGTGACTAAGTGTCTGGCTTTAGGTATTTGAGCTTCTGAGTGTCTTCCTGAAGGAATCCTTCTGTGTGGCCAGAGAGGCATGCCTAAGGATGCTTATAGTACAGCGAAGAAGCAGATGAGAGCACTCGCTGCTTTTATAGAAGCCTAGGTTTAGTTCCCAGCACCCACATAGTGGCTCACAACCACCTGTAACTCCAGTTCCGGGGGATCCATCCGATGCGCCTTCTGACCTCTGAGTTCCTACAGGCACATGGCGCATATATATACTATGCGATCATGCACACACCTAAAACCAACCAACAAACATACATACGCACATATGTAAATTTTATATGATATATATGTCACATATATGTGAACATTTGAAACATAATGGAAGAGAAAATAGCAGTTAAGGTTCTTATTAATGAAAACACAGTTAGGTACATTATAGAGTGCATATTCAGTGGACTAGAATGTGGCCATGACAAACGTCGCCACATATCTAACATGCCCGTCTGTGGATAGGCTCTAAAACTTGCCATAAATCAAGACTCCTTTTTACACAAAAGTGTTGAATAAAAGTATTGGACAGGTGTATAAATGCCCCCTCCCCAAATAAAATCACCCGAGAACACCTTGTACGGTCAAGGGGGATCGTCCCCTTCTCTCCCCAGGGAGAGGAGCTGGGAGAGAACAGGGCACCTTGGGCTTTCCACCCCTTCCTGTTTTCTGTACCACTTGAATTTTACCAACAGCTGCCACATTTTTGCTATAATTGCCAAATAAATTACAAACTGTTTGGGGGAAGCAAAAGACCTTGGAGTCTCCCTTGGCCGCCTTCGGGAGACGGAGAGCATTTTCCCCGGAACTCCAGGGCAGTTGGTGACTCTCTGGGGAATTGGTCGGAAATGATCCCATCCCTTGGGAATGGCAGTTTTGGAGTTCCAAGTCTCTCCAGAGGCTTGGAAGAAAGATGTGGCTATGGCACAAAGTTGGCAGTGTCGTGAGACATCTATTTCAGGGCTGACCTCCCGCCCCGGCCACGGGAACCTTTTATTGGTGGAGGATTTTCTAGGAAAATGAACTCGGGAAGGAGGTGTGGAATTTCTTCGTAAGGCAAAGTGAATGCCAGGGGTCTCATGTGCCAGCGTGGTTGACTGTGTGCACACATGCATGTGTTGGAAGTAGAGGGGGTGGGGCATGTGGCTATTGGAAGGTGCCCTGCTCTTTGGAAGGCTGGAGTCAGGAGGGTGCTATTTCTTGAGTCTGCTTTGAACTGTCTACGGGCAAAGCCCGTGGATTACCTCATGCTAGTATAACCTCTTCAGCTCTCTCAGATCTGAAGAGAATGAAGCAACAGCAGGTCTGTCCATCATCATTTTGAAATCGTGACCCACCATTTGCTAAGGGTCAGCTTACCTGTCCCAGGGGGCTTGCTAATGTGCAGAACTGGGAACTAGGAAGTGGCAGTATGGTGGCTAATGACTAAGGCCTTCTGGCGGGGGGAATTATTGGATCTCCTGACCTGCATCTTGACCTTCTTGGGAACAGACTGTAGGCTTAGAAGGAACTGGCTTCTAAAGTTCTTCCTGGACATGTTGGTGAAGGAATTGTGTAGACAAGGAAAGGGATAGGAATGGAAAACCACTTAGATCACTGGGTGCTTAGCCATGTAGGTGTGCTTGCTGCTAACCCCACTGCAGAGTTGTGCGAGCATCCTGTACTGTATCCCTAGGGAGCATTGACCAACAAGGCTAAGGCAGATTCAATAATGGTCCACCTGTGTGCACATCTGCTGATATTCATTAAAAATCTTAAAACCCCCATGATTCTCCTCTCTCCGCCTTTCAGTTTGAGGGCAGGAGTTGGACTGCTCCCACATGGCTCTGGCCTCTTTCACTCATGGCTCAGGCAGCAGAGGAACCGAAGCAGATTCTCAGATTTGTATGCCTAGCCATTTGCACCAACCCTGGCCTCCAGAGCCCTGCACAGGTGAGGATCTGCATGGGTGAGGGGAAGGAGAGGACCTTGGGGCCCTGAAGATAGGCAGGAATGAGCTTGAATCCTCTCAGTCTTTGTTTCTTTTCTTACCTTAGGGATTTCTGAACTTCCCCAAGCCTCACTTATTAATCTGTAAACTGGGGATTTTAGGAAGCGTAGACATTAGGATAAACCAGAAACTGCCAGCATCTCTCTCTGTGTAACGGTGCCACCACCACTGTCACAACCCTTCACCACCATCACCAGCAACAACAGCAACAACGACAGCTTTGTGTGGCTAGCAAGATGGCTCTGTAGGTCAGGACCCCTGTTGCCAGGTATAATGGCCCGAGTTAAATCCCCATGACCCATGTGGTGGAAGAGGAGCACCAGCCCCTGCAAGTTGTCCTTTGACCTCTACATACACGATGTGACATGAACATGCCTCACGCACGCACGCACGCACGCACGCACGCACACGCACACACACACACAAATGTCAAAAAAGAAAAGCTTCGCGTGGCTCAACACATCACATGTACCATGGGCTTGCCTTCATGAAGTGCTGGAAGAGGCTCTCAGAGATGTTCATGCCTTCTTCAGTCCTCAGAACGATGAGGTGGGGACAGGAAGGCCTGCCCACATCCACATCGAAGGGGCCACTTCCAGAGCAGACGTGACTAAAGCTGGCATTAATTTGGCCTTGTGGCTTGGTCTGCAGCAGTGGTGTGATGCAGCTGCAGTTTTGGAGAGCTGTGCTCAGGCACTCTGTGTGTGTGTCTGTGTGTGTGAGGGGGTGGGAATGTGTGAGAGGAAAAGTGTATGTCAGTGTGTGTATGTGTATGAGTGTGAGAGTGTGTGTGAGAGTGAGTGTGTGTGAGTGTCTGTGAGAGAGTGGATGAGTGTATGTGTGAGAGTGTGTGTGAGTGCGTGTGAAGGTGTGAGAGTGTGAGTGTGTTTGAGAGAAAGAGTGTGAGAGAGAGTATGTGTGTGAGTGTGTAAGCTCATATGTGTCTGGGAGTGTGTGTGTATGAGAGAACGTGTGTGAAGAAAGTGTGTATGTGTGTGTGAAGAAAGAATGTGTGTGAGAGTGTGTGTGTGTGTTTGTGCACCCACACCCATACTGTTGCTTGTTGTGGTTGCCAGTTTTTTAAGGAATACTGTTGGCCGAATGGCCTCATGCAGACTGGACTCGGTTACCCGCTGAGTGCCTGGAGCTCTTCTGCCACGTGTATACTCTACATTTGCTTCTTGTCTGCTGTGTGCCCTCTGACAGATTCATGTCTCCTGCGTCTCCATGTTTGCACCTGTAGTGGTTTCCACTGTAGGAGAAATGCAAATCCTGCCACACCAGTCATCTTGGCGGAGCGGCCATGGATGTTTAACTGAATAAGACGTATTAAGAAGTTGGCACTGGCTGTTTTAAGAAAGCCTGGCTCCTCTGCAGACATTGTATGGAGTGTAACTAAGCTAACTTGAATTTTTCAGGGCCTGATAGTGGGAGAGAAAAATAGCCCAGCCTTTTATGCTATGTGACCTCAGTCAAATTATTTAGGCTTTGAAATTTACCTTTGAAATGTTGTTAGAGAGTGGGAAATCAGTTCCATGAGGAGGACCAGGAGGATGAAGCCAGGCGCTCCTTCCAGTGTCTGAAGCTCATGTGCACCTTTACCGAGGTGAGCCTCTCCCACCATCTCTTGCTGGTATCACAGCCATGGTCAGAAGAGGCCCGGTGGGTGGCCTGTCTCACCTCACAGGCTCCTAACTGATGCTTTGGCTTGGGAACAGGGAAATATTTGATTCAGGGGTAAGTCCTTAACAAGCAGGAAGTAAGCTTTTAAACTCTAAACTGCATCACTTGGAAGGCTCTTTACTGTCACTTCCTGGCCCCATGACGGGGGACCGCAGGACACTCAGCACTAAGGCTTTGCAGCAGCTTTCCTGAGTGGCCTCTGCATCATTGCTTGCGAAGCGGCTGGTACTGCATGGTTGCCATGGTAGCAGCAGGATGTGGTTTCTATGGTGATGGTCCACAGTGGCAGGAAGACAGCAGAGGTTTCAGTTATCTGGTGGCTTCTCATTCCCCCCCCCATCCCCCCAACCACCTCTCAGCAACAAACTGGAGCCGTCGCCACTGTTGCTGTGTATCAGGGTGAGCGCATAAGCCAGCTGCCTCCCAGAAATTTTACTGCCTGTTCTTGGAAGGACAGGTGCCACAGGATGGTTTCTGCTTCCACAGTGAAGGGGGACTATCTACGTGAACAATTCAGCCCAGATGGGGACAGGTGGCATATGTTTGAGCGTAGCAGACAGAGTCTGTGGGAACCCATTCCAAATGTCCCTTTCTGAAGAAAGGGCTTTTCTGACCTCTATATTGTTAACTTGCAAGTGGGCATGAGGTAACAAGTTAGCAGAAGTAAATGGCTTTTAAGCCCTTCAAGGTTGCACCGTGATTTCAAAATGGCTGCAATTAGGGGTGGGTGGGTCTTCCCAGTATCGTTTTCTTCCTCAGGAACTTACTGAGATCAAGACAAACAGCGGAGTGTAGCCAATTTACTTGTTCCTTAATGGCTTAATCAATAGACAGATGGGCATCTTTGTAGAAGGGTGGGGGGTCTGGCACACAGCAGGGCAAGGTCCAGGGAGATAAAGCTGCCTTTATCTACGAGGGAGGAGGAGACACTGCAAGTTGTGGGGTTCAGTGGGTTCCAGGGTCAGTTTGTAGTAGAGGGGTGGAGGGGGGGGGTGGATTTCGTGCCAGCTGGTCTTATGTGCCTCTGTGTCTCAGCCTCCAGCTGGAATCTTATCAGTCCCATGTGGCAACAGGACTTCTCCCTGGCCCATCAGCAGCTCTGATTGGTGATTGATGATGTCACTGGGCTTCCAGAGTGTGGTTGGTGGGTTGGACCCTGTCTTCGGCACCTCATCTAGTGGACTCTAAAAGCAGAGCCCCCTGGGTGCTGTGTGCTTGTCCCTCCTTTGAAGGGGATTGGGCCTCAAGTGCCCATCGTGTTTGAGGCAGGTCTGGGCAGGGCATGTGGAAGTTGCTCTGTCCTGGTGAGGTTTTTCCTTGGCTCAGGGGAAGCAGAAGCTGGGGATTGTGTTCTAGCAGGGCCAGGGTACCCTGGTTCTCAGCAGGAGGTGCAGGCTTAGGCTTCTTCACCTTCATGAATTCTGGAAGTTAAAAATACACACAGCACCCAGTATTTGTGCTATTCAACCACAGCTGTGGTGTTTCTGTGTTTCCTTAAGAACCAGCTCCATCTTCACCTCTGAACCTGAATATTGGTAATATTCTGCTGTCTTTGATTTCTTTAAAAATAAATAAAGTATCCGTAGAAAAAGTAGTGTTAGTTCAGTGTACACCTCTGGTTCACTGCTTCTTTCACTCCCTTGAAAATGTACATTTTCAACTCTCTCTGTGTCTCTGTCTCTGTCTCTTTCTCACACGCATACATACAGAAGGAGGGGGGAGGGGGAGGGGGAGAGAGAGAGAGAGAGAGAGAGAGAGAGAGAGAGAGAGAGAGAGAGAGAGAGAGAGAGAGAGAGAGATTATAACTTTGTATGTCTATGTATGAAAGGTTTTTGAGACCGGTTCATCATGTAGCCCAGTTTTGAGGCAGGTTCATCATGTAGCCCAGGTTGGCCCTGAGCTCACTATATAGTCTAAATGTTACCATCTACCTCTTGAGTACTGTTTTGTCTAGAAAAGAACTGAGTTCTGCTTTCATGTGTACACCCAGCTTCCCAGCGTGCCCCTGCACGATTGTCAGCTCCTAGGGATCTAGCTCTTTTCAGGATCTAAACCAAGGCCTCATGCATGCCAGTCAGGGACTCTACCACAGAGCTGTACCCTCAGCCATTAGAGCTTCACCATCCCCATGCATTGCAGGGACAGCCCTCTCTAGACCCACCTGGAGCCGCTGGGTGGGCTTGGTAGCCTTCCCGACTCCACTCCGATTGACTTCAAATCCGGGGTTTCCCCTCCAGTGTCTCCAGCTTCCTCGGGCTCTGGCCAGGAGGTTCACGAAGTTAACCTGACAAAAATTTAAGTTTGCACGGCCGCTGGCCCAACTATGTTTGCCTCACGTAGGCTCCCGCCAAGCCCTTCCCTTAGAGGGCACAGTGGCCTCAAGGCTGAGCTACTTAGAAAAGAATTGCAAGGACGTGTTTCTGGTTTGGGGGCTACTGTGCCTATTGTCCTAGCTGACCCTCGGCTTCTATGGGGGAGCCCCTGAAAAGAGGCTGAGTGTGGCTGGAACCTTGACTACAGGCTCTTGCCTCCCTCTTTGTCCACAGTGAACAGGAGTGCTCCTGTGCTATGGTGAACCCCTCACACCTTCTGTCCTTGAATCATAGGTGTGTCCCAAGTATGTATGCATGTGCCCAAGACCTTATGCACAAGCATCCTAGTGAGTTTGTCTGTCTGTTCTTTGTAGCGGTGGCTTCCTTTGTCCCCACAGCTGTTAGGATACCAGAAGAGCAGTGGTCTGCCACAGGCCAGGCCTGAGGACCTGCAGTAGCCCCCCGGAGAAGCTGCAGTGCCCCTCGCCTACATAGATGCTACCGCCAGCCCCACACACTTGAGTTAATTGTTCAGCAAACATGTATGGTGAGTCTACTGCACTGGTGGCTCTGGGGGAAGACATTAAGCTAGAATCCCAGGTTGTGTTTAGCTTGCCATACCTTAGAACAGACAGGTTCAGAGAGAGTTTTGCGTCTGAGTCCTTGTCAGCTGGACTCAGCCCCATGACGTCCCAGCCAGTGGTCTTGGGTAAGTTAACTAAGCTGTATCATCTGTTATACTAACTGTGATTCAACCAGCTTCTTGGGGTTGCCAGGATGACTTGGGTCAGTGCACCAGCACACGGCAGCCATGGCCATGACTGCTGCCCTCATTTCACAGATGTGGAAATTGAGGTCAGAGAGAAGTGACTTGCTCAAGGTGGCCCAGCCTGAAAATGGTGTGTGCAGCTCTGAGGAGCCCTGCCTAAGTGGGGTTCAGGACCCGCACCGCCCTCAGGTGGCCTCATCAGGTCCACAGTTCCCAGATGGCCCGATGTGCACAGCCCAGAGATGGCTGTTTGAACTGCTGCTAGTGTGCACAGCCCCTTGGGGTTCTTATCACACTGTTGTGCCTTATTCATATTTATCCACAGGGCCCATCGGCTTCCACCTGAAACTGTTCTACCAAGACAGTGTGTTTTAAAATTAAAATTACTTAGTTTTAAGAGTGGCCCGAGTTTCACTCAGAACGTAGAGGTTAGAGGCTTCTAGGTGTCCATAATCTTCCAGCATATTATGTGGGTCCTGAAGATGAGTTCGGGTTGTTATGCTTGGCAGCAACCACCACCATCACCACCTCCTCCTCCTCTTCTTCCTCCTCCTCCTCTACCTCCTCTACCTCCTCCTCTTCCTCTTCCACCTCCACCTCCTCCTCCTCCTCCTCCCTCTCCTCCTCCCCCTCCTCCTCCTCCTCCTCCTCTTCCTCCTCCTCCTCTACCTCCTCCTCTTCTTCTTCCTCCTCCACCTCCTCCTCCTCCTCTTTCTCCTCTTCTTCCTTTTTCTCCTTTTCTTCTTCCTCCTTCCTCTTTTTTTTTTGGTTTTGTTTTTTTTGCTGCCCAGCTGGCAGCAAGTACTTTTTTACCTTACCTCATTCCCAGCCAGGTCTCACTAAACACTAACTCCCTGTTTGCCATTCCCAGCCAAGGCTCTCCATGAGTCTACTTTTTTTTGGGGGGGGTGTTGTTCGAGAAAGGGTTTCTCTGTGTAGCTCTGGCTGTCCTAGAACTCACTCTGTAGACCAGGGTGGCCTCAAACTCAGAGATCCGCCTGCCTCTGCCTCCCAAGTGCTGGGATTAAAGGCGTGCACCACCACTACCGCCTAGCTACTTTTGGTTTTTGAATGTGGGGCCTTTAAAGCAAGATTTGGCCTCTTACAACTAGCTTATTTGTCTCAACATTTAAAATGGCCTCAAGGTTCTTCTACATTGTACCGTGTGCTGGTTTTCTTCCTTTGCTTATGTTTGGAAACAGGGTCTCACAGACTTCTGTAGGTTGGTCTTGAACTCTTTTTTTTTTTTTAAATTTTTTTTTAAAGAATTATTTTATGTATATGAGTACACTGAGCTGTCTTCAGACACACCAGAAGAGGGTGTCAGATCCCATTACAGATGGTTGTAAGCCACCATGTGATTGCTGGGAATTGAACTCAGGACCTCTGGAAGAGCGGCCTGTGCTCTTAAGCACTGAGATATCTCTCCAGCCCGGTCTTGAACTCTTGCTATTCTTGCCTCCAGTGCCACTGTTCTTAGTTAGGGTTGTATTGCTGTGTACTGACACCGTGACCAAGGCGACTCTTACAAGAACAACATTTAATTGAGGCTGGCTTACAGGTTGAGAGGTTCAGTCCATTATTATCAAGATGGGAACATGGCAGCCTCCAGGCAGGCATGGTATAGGAGAAGCTGAGAGTTCTTTGTTTTTATCTGAGGGCTGCTAGCAGAATACTAGACTTCCAGGCAGCTTGGACGAGGGTATTAAAGCCCACGCCCACAGTGACACACCTATACCAACAGGGCCACACCTTCTAATAGTGCCACCCCCCTGGGCCAAACATATACAAACCACCATAGCCACCATACCATTTTCCTTCCTTTTTAAGGCTGAGTAGTACTCCATTGTGAATGAGAGTGTCTGTGTGTGTGTGTGTGTATCTGTGCATGTATCTGTTAGCATTTGGGTTGTCTCTACCTTCGGGATGTTGGGATGTAACCCTGCCCCTTAAACTCCCCATGTTTAGATACAAGAGAATTTGATTATCAGGAATAAATAAGGGTAACATAAAGAAAACTCCAGCTTCCAAGACTGGCAGTCTTGGGTCCTTGTGTAGAATTCAAGTGCCTGGCAGCCACTCAGCTATAAGTGAAATTTCCTTTGGAGGACAGTTGTAGGTGGTGTGACCTGCTTACGATATCATGGAGCACTGGGAACACCATTACCGTCTCCACTGCCCCACAGTCATGGTCCTTCTGACCCACGTTGGATTGTGTCATTCATTAGTAGGAAGAGCATCTGGTACTTACTCATGACAGACTTGAAGATAAATCCTGGCAAGCATATTTCTGTGTGGTCCATCCTCTGTGTAACTTTCTCTGAATGGGTTTTCTATGTTAAAAAAAAATACTGTTCTAGTTAAGTGTGATACTTTATGTCTGTAGTCCCAGCTTCTGGGGAGTAGAAGCAGCAGGATCAGGAGTTCGAGGCTGACCTAGGGTAAATGAGACGCTCCTCCCCTCAAATAAAGTACTTGATCTAAGAACAGATACCCTTGCCCAGATGCCAGGGAGCCCAGCACATCAAGGGGCCTAGATAGAGGGCCTCTGAGAGAAGTCCTCTAGGGGATAGGTTGGTCCTGCCGTGTGTAGGTAGTGCCACTGAGGCACAGCTGGTCTCTGTCGGGCTCATTGTTCTTTCATAACCACTTGGACTCTGAGTTCTGGGACGGCTCTGGACATGTCGGGAGCTGTTGGGACTCCCCGCAGTGAGCAAGCAGGGTGTGGGCCCTGCCGTTGGCTTCCTGGGGGAAACCATGAGGTGTAGGTACACTGCTGGTTTAGCCCAGACAGCATGTGCAGCCCAGGCAGGTCTGAACCTGAAGAGGAATGTGTTTGCCTGCTTCTCCTGTCATCAGGGCATCATTGTCCCAGGCTGGCTTGCTCTGAGTGTGCCAGGGAAGAGAGGACAGGGGTCAGAGAGTCGTCAGGGACTGTGTCCTGCCCTGTGTTAGCAAAGAGCCCAGAGAGGGGAGCAGGCTGAGCTGTGGGAATCTCCAGTTTTGTGGCCTTCCTGTCAGGAATCGGTAGTTGTAAAGAACGGACGATAGCCGGTTGAATAGAGAGACAAGGTGAGACTTATAACCTGTTCATTGTGGAACCCAGCAGGTGGACATATGTATCTGTCACTTGGTCTCACAACAGTAGCGTTATTATTTATCTTTTTTTGTGGTGCCCTGATCAAAGTCAGAACCTCATTCCTGCTAAAAAAGTGTTCTACCAGTGAGCAGTACTCCCAGCTATTATTTTATTTTTTGGGGGGGGTGATGTGTGTACACGATCTTGTGTATTCTGTGTGGGTGTGGAGGCCAGAGGTCAGCCTCAGGTGTTATTCCTCAGATGCCGTCCATATTGTTGTTGTTATTATTATTATTATTATTAGTAGTAGTATTAGTATTAGTATTTTAAGTTTAAAAGACTTTCTCATTGACCTAGACCTTCTTACATGGCCTACATTGGCAGGCCAGTGAACTCCAGGGATTCTCTTGTCTCTGTCTGCTCAGTACTGGGGTTACTGGCCTCCACCAACATACTTGGCTTTTTCTCCCACTCCCTCTGTGGATTCTGAAAATTGAACCCAGGTTCTCAATGTTCCCAGACCTAAAGCTTTGCTGACTGAGCCATCTCCTCAGACACTTTTGTTTATTTAAAAAAGGGACACAACTGGGATTGACCATCGTTAGAGCACACTCCCTGTACCTGCCACCTCAACCTACAACCCAGAAGCCCTCTGGGGTCCTCTCCTAGTTACTGCCTTTCTTTTTCTCCCTTAATTTCTCCTGACCACGACCTGTGTCTGTGTGGTTCTCTTCCAGGTTCATTTTCAAAGAGAAATTGACTGTACATTATTTCTCAGATGATGTTTTGCAAACCTCACCGTGTTCTGCTTGTAGCTAGTTTTTTTTTTTTTTTAAATCTTCGTTACTATGTAACTCTCTTAATTTACCATTTGGGCAATCAGTGCAATGACTCAGAAGATAAAAGTGCTTGCTGCCAAGCCTGGTAGCCTGAGTTCAATCCCTGGGATCTGTGTGGGGGAAGGAGAGAGCTGACCACACATGTTTACCCACGTAAGCATCTGAGCTGTCTCAAAAGCTTTCTTAGGTCTAGCACACTTAGACAGAGTGTGCTAAGCCGGTCATTTTCTTATGCTTTTAGGGAGCAATATTTCTGGGGACACCCAATTGCATGGAATCTTCAAGGAGCACATGTGTGGTTTTGTTGTCTCAGGGTTAGGAATGAACCCCACTGGCTTCTGGCTGTGTGCAGATGTAGCTTGTGCAGTCTGCGAATGCCAGCAGTTAGACACATTGCTTTCACCCGTTTATACCCTCTTCCCCAGAAACAAGTGCAATGTCTGACTGCTTCACATCTGTGCCAGCATTTGTCATTGTCTATCTTCTGCTTTAGCCATTTTGGTATCGTATAACAGCGCTTGATGTTCCTGGGTGGTTGAAATCCTTTAGGACAGAATGCCAGGAAACTTGTCACCCATCCTTGGGGGATGGCAGTATTATTGTTGAACCAGAGAGGCTTGAAGTTGATGCTTTTCTGATGTTGGGAGACAGACTCGTCCTTCTGCACGATGCCTCTCTGTCTGCTGCAGATCCTAGGACGAACCAGATGCAAGGAATCCCGGAGAGCCTTTATAAAGCTGGCTGTATATAGAATTTGGGTCTTTGTGAAGCTGGGAATTCCTTAGCCCATGCTTAGCTTTGGTCAACAAGACACAAGAAAGACAGTGTGGTCCTCACAGCTGGTGTCTGGCTCAAAGTAGTGCTGGCATTTATTTCCTGCTTCTATGTAAATATATATTATATATTACACATTATATATTATATATTTTATATTTTATATATTAAAATTTTATGATATCTTGTTAGTAGCCCAGGTTGGTTTCAAACTCTGATCCTCTCACTTCTCCTTGGCTGCTGGGGTTATGGGTGTGTGGTGGCACACACAGAAATGTGTTTTTGAGGCAGTCTGGGCAGTCAGAACAGTTGTACTTCTTGCTAATTCTGGCTGGTTGTGACCCATTCCTGGAAACCTCCTGGTTCCTCGCCTGGGGTCACAGCTGCCTAACTTGGGGTTTTCCCCTGGACATTCTTCGAGCTCCTTTCTCATGGCTGGCCCCTGCTTAGCTGAGTTCTCTCCACACAGATGGTGGGCTTAATCCATGTGCTCTCCCCTCCTCTCCTTACTTAGACTCAACATGTATTTATAGGGAGCTTGAAAATTTTGTCAGGCACTTAGTCATTTTTTTCCTCCCTAGTACCTTCCTTCTGTTTTGGCTGTCCTTCCTTCCTTCCTTCCTTCCTTCCTTCCTTCCTTCCTTCCTTCCTTCCTTCTTCCCTTCCTCCCTTCCTTCCTTCCTTTCTTCCTTTTTCCCTTTCTTCCTTCTTCCTTCCTCCTTCCTTCTTCCTTCCTTCCTTCCTTCCTTCCTCCCTTCCTCCCTTCCTCCCTTCCTTCCTTCTTCCCTTCTTTCCTTCCTTCCTTCCTTCCTCCTTTCTTTCTTCCTTCCACCCGTCCACCCACCTATTTGCCCCTCCCACCCACCCACCAATGTATGTATCTCTCCATTCATTTATAAACTTATCCAAGTACCCACTCGTCTATCTATTCGACCACTTATTCACCCACCCTACCAATCTGCCAATTTATCTATCCATTTATCTACCCATGCACTTTCCCATCATCTATCCATCTGCCCACCCATCCATCCATCTGCCCATTTGCCCACCCATTTGCCCACCCACCCACCCATCCACCCATCTATCCACCCATCTACCCATCCATACATCCATCCATCCATCCGTCCGTCTGTCCATTCACCCATCCATCTGTCCATCTACCCATCTACCCATCCAACTATCCATCACCTATCCATCCACCTACCTGTTCATCTTTCCATTTGTTTTCCTACCTACCCACCCACCTCTTTCTCCACTTAGAGTACTCATTGTGAGTCAAACCTTGGGTTAGAAACAGATGGGTGAACGGTGGTCCTCACCTTTGAGGTCCTCTACCCAGTTCGCCTTTGGAGAAGACAGATGAATAAGTAGATGTGTCAGTCACTCTTGCTGTTGCAGTGACAAAGTATCTGACAAGAACAGTTTAAGGAAGAAATATCAGTTCATGGTTGAGGTAGGAGCATGGCAGGGTAGCCATGATAGCAGGAGCGTGAGACAGTTTGCATCTGCCGTTGGGAAGCAGAGAAAGCTGAATGCTGGTGCTCGGCTCACTTTCTCCTTTTTACTCCTGGCCTCCTGGCTTATGGAGTAATGTAGTCTAGTTAAGATGGGCCTTCTCCCTGCAGTCCTTAGCTACAAGCTCTCTCAAAGCATGCCCATAGGTTTGCTTTCTTGATGATTCTAAGGCCTATCAAGTTGGCAACCGATATTAACCATTGCAGTCTATGATATGGGGTGCCACAGATGATGGAGTGGGGCTTGGGGGACAAGGGAGAGATGTCTGAACCTGATGAGAGAAACTGGGGGAGGGGGGAGAGAGAGCGCGCGCGAGCACAGGCGAGAGCACTTGGGTACTGTATCTTGACACTGTCTTGAGATGGGTCCTTGTGGGAAGCTAGTAGATTGTAGGTATATGATGTCTCGAGAGGGACACCGTGAAGTGGGCATTGCTCAGGCCACCCAGGGATCCTTGGCCACAGTGTGTGATAGGTGAATGTCTGGGGCAGTCAAATGATATATCTGTGGGGTTCAGTGGGACCTCTTAGCTAGGCCTGTTGGCATTGCACGGAGTGTGGTGGGGGACAGCCACACTCTGTGGTAGGTGGAATGATGTCCCCTGAAGATGTCATCCTCCTAGTTTCCAGAGGGTAAACATTTACCTGATGTCACGCAAGGGTTTTGTGTCCAGAGTCTTGAGATGTGGAGTTTAGCATGCAGTATTGGGGCAGAGTCAGTGTGAAGGTAGGGCAGGAGGGAGCCAGGAGAATCCAAGCAGAGAGGGGAGTCATGAAGTTTCTTTTGTGGCAGGAGAGATGGGGCCACACACTCAGAGATGCAGGGATCTCCCTTGGACCCCCAGGAGGAGCCAGCCCTGCCCCCACCCACTGCCCTTGGTGCGACCCATTGGACCCACTCTAGACCTCTGAGAGGACAAACTACTGGGTCTGTGGCAACTTATTCCACAGCTGTGGGAACCTGTTAGGTGGGCAGGTGTGGGGCTTTCTAGAAAACTGGTGACAGGGCCTGGGTCGTGGGCAGGAACACCGAACTGGTCGTGTAGAGACTATGGGACCCATTCTCTTTGACTTGAGAACCCCCCTAAAAAGTTCACCTCACAACCAGCCTGGGTTCTTTGAAGACGGCTGTCAAAAAGAGTCAAGGTTTCTTTTAGGATCAAGGGAAGTAATAGATTGATCTTTGGTGGGTTTCTGTGAGGTTGGAACCTTTTCGCCAGGCTTCTGATTCTCTCTGTTGATATGGGCGGGATAGGAGTAGGAGCCTGCTTTTGGGGGGAAGTCCCAGAAATGGCGCTGGGTCCCTTGGGACTTGTCTCCCACCTCCTGTGTAGAGCAGGAAGGGGGGGTGTGTCGGGAGTATCATGCAACCTGTACTTTGCAGAAGTCAAACACATCTCTTGGGTGGGAGGATCCGTCTTTTGTGGGATCGGCGCGTGGCCCGTCTGCCTGGGTGACTCACCCACACCCTCCGCTGACGCTTCTGACAGCGCCTGCGATCTGTCGCCTCCCGCTCACGACAGCTCCATCCTTTACTCAGCCTCTACTGGAGCCTCCCGCCCCCCTCCCACGCCTCTCCTCATGGGGCCTCCAAGGCTCCTGTGTCTCTGGGAAGGGGAGATATCACAGATCATCTGAACTGGAAGCCTCCTCTACATGCTAGCCACCGGAATATTGGTGCATGCCAAGCTACATGTACCCATCTTTTGTAACCATGTCCTTCTGGTTCCCAGGTCCCTGTCCTCCCCACTCTTGCCCAGCATTGGCCACTGGGCACTGATCAGTGTCAACTTGTTTGTCCGTGAGCAATGTGAGTCAGCTTTCTGCTACTGTAATAATCAACCTGAGAGGAATCAGCTTTTAAAAGGAACACGGACAATCTCTGCTCACTGGTTTGGAGGTTTTTAATTTCTGATCTTTGACCCTATTGCTTTGGGCCTCTGGTAGCACAGTACTTCATTGCAGGAGTAGGGGCTGAGGGAGGGAACTTTATTGTTTATGTTACTTTATGTTACAGCCAATGGGGATTGGGAGGAAGAGGAAGCCTTTTGTGAGGCAGTCATGATCTTAACTGTGGTGTCACTATATGAGCTGAGTGGTAACCCCTAAAATGTATGTCTAAGTGTGACCTTGTGTGCCTGGGAGATGACCTTGTTGGAGGTTAGGGTCTGGGCAGTGTCATGCAAGTTGAGATAGGGGCCCTGAGACTGAGGGTCTGAGCAACTGGTCCTGAGAATACCTAGAAGAAGCCAGCCCCGCTGGCACCTGTGCCCTCAGGAAAGAATAGGTTGTTTTATTGTCTCCTTTAGTACCAAGGATTGAGCTATTCCACTGAACTATACCCCCAGATGTCTCTTTACTATTTATTTTGGATGGAGAGGTCTTACTAAGTTTCATAGGCCAGCCTTAAACTCCTGCCTCTTTCTTCTGAGTAGCCTGGATGACAGGCCCATACAACCAGGCCCAACTACTTCTGTTACCTAGCCTGTGAGTTTTTCTGGGACAGCTCTGGGACATGATGATTCACTCAGCCCTGGTTCTGCTGCCTCCTGTGCCCCGTCTTTTCTCCCTGGGTAGTGCTGTGTTTGCCTGCTTGGTTATGGCTCAAAGCGGGTTGGGAGGCAGCAACCTTGCAATAGCTCACTCAGCCGGCTGTCTGACCTCTGCCTCGGGATCCTGGTTCACTGGGTTCAGACTCTCCATCCCCCTCCCAGGTCTCAAGGTCTGACCGTGCCAGGGTTTCTCTCAGGCTGGCTGATTCCAACCTTGCCCTTGGTAGGAAAGCAAAAAAAAAGGGGGGGGGGCTGCCTGGCTCAGGAAAGTCATTGTTGGTTGCAAATTACTACTTGGGGGCCAGTTGTTGAACTCACCTGTGCTGCATTTTGCTTACACGGGTCTGGCCCACCCTCCCCAGTGAAGTGCTGGGAGTGAATCTGGTGTGTGCTTGAAGCCCCGAGCTTTCTGTTCATTCTCTGGGGTGTTCACAGTAATCCAAAAACAAGGAAATGGAGACCAGGGAGGCTTAGATACGCCCAAGGTCACAGCTCACACCTGTTTGAGCTGGGCTTCAAAGTGGAGGCCTAGAGTTCTGCACTCACCGGCTTATCTAAATTTATGCTAACTGTAAAAACTTCCTAATTATTAGACGCCAGTAAAACAGTTCACCTTTGGACTTGGGTAGAAAGCCATGCTCACGTGTGCGCTTGTGTCAACATAAGGCTTTTATACACACACACACACACACACACACACACACACACACACACACACAGAGCTGCCTCCTAGAACGCTGGTCATCACCAATTTGAAAATATTTCCCGAATGACCTCTCCTGCCAGGCCAATAAATTGAAAATTGAGCCCAACCAATAGATGGCTAGCTTATTTGTAACCTCTTAAGTTTCTTTTAAGTCCTGCTAATAGCTGTGAGCCTCCCCAGGGACTAGGGCTGGCTGGTCTCCACTCTGTGTGTCCCCCCAACCCCCAAGCTGTAGAGGCTCTGTGGAGCTAGGGAGGGGAATCCAGAGGAGAAAGACCACTGTTGAGCAGTGTGCCAGTGGGGGCTTCCAGCCAAGTACCTTGGGGGACAGGGGCTGGCAACCATCCTCCAGACAGGATGGAGACATCCCATAATTACACTGGGGATGAGCGTTGGATATGTCTGCTCATGCACTTTTCTGTACCCTTTCTCATCCTGCATTGCCTAGCCATTTCCTCAATGATTAACTGTGAGACCCTGGCACCGTATGTCACCTCCCAGTGACAAGCAAAGCTGACCTCTCTTGCTTGCAGTAATGATTCCAAACACACTGCCCCTTCTGAGCCTCCTCTGCTCCCTACCTATCTCTTCTTAGAAGTCATCTTCTTAGACCTTCACCTCCGGGACCATCTGAAAGGTTGGCCCTCCCCGGCTCCTCCATTTATTTCTTGCTTCCTGCCCTAGCACTTATAGGAAATGAACAGGCCTGGTGTTTTTATTTTGTCCCTGTCTCCTCCCACTAGGAAAGCTGGGGTTTTTGCTTGTCATTTGTGTCCTCCTCACCCCAGATGATGACACATGGTAGGTGCTCATTGAATAGTTGTGCTGTGAACAACTGAATCCACAGAGCGCTGCATGCAGGCTGTACTAGTTGAAGTCCGCTTGCTGAGTACAGGCGGCCCCTGGATGCCTGACTGTTCTTACTGATGTCATCCTGCGCTTTCTGTGTGAAGGGCTTACACCAGAAGGCTCCAGAGTACACAGAAGGGGCATGTCTGTGCAAGACAGCAAGTCTGAAGGAGGCAGAGGGCAGAGGTCTTCCCATCCCTTCTTTGCCTGTCACTGGGAGACTGGGACATGGGATGGGGTGGGGTGGCATCTTTTTCTCTTGTCTCCTGCGCCCCCACCCCCAACTCCAGCAGTGTAGGAGAGGTGCCCCATGGCTGCTAGCTGCCACCGTCCCCTTTGTGGATAAGAGGGGCGGTTCCTCTAGTCTGCGGCCACACGTCTGCGCCTGGCTTCCTGTACCTGGGCACGTCCCAGGCAGTCTGTGGCCAGGCTGTGTCTCCTGGCCAGGCCTTTCAGGAATGTACCCTTTCCAGGCTGGCCGTGAGAATAAGGCTGTGACTGCTCGGTCATTCTGACGAGTGTGGGCCGGTCCTTGGTGGTCCTCACCAGTGTCTCATCTGTTCTCTGCAATTCTTTGTGGGTTTTTTTTTCTTTGACTGTTTTTTGAATTGTATGGGTGCCTTTGTTGAAAAGCAGTTGGTGAGGCTGTCTTTTTAAATGTGCGCGTGCGTGTGTGTGTGTGTGTGTGTGTGTGTGTGTGTGTGTCTACTTTTATTTCATTTTTAGACAGGCTCTCTCATTGAGCCTGGAGCTCACCAATTTGGCTGTCTGCTCAACAAGCTCTAAGACTCTTATTTACTCCTTCCAGCGCTGGAATGCAGGTATGCACTGCCTTGCCCTACTTTTTATGTGGGTGCTGGGGATTTGAACCTGTGTCCTCATGCTTTGGTGGCAGACACTTTATTGACTGAGCCACCTGCCCCGCTGATCCCTTCCAGCTCTTCTTCCCATCAAGCAATGTCTTTATTACTTTTAGCTTCTTGATTTTTGTTTAAAAATATTTATATGTAGAGAAATTTTACATTTTTTTCTAGTTGTCAGGCTTGTGTGTCTTAATTAGTTAATTAGTGCCTTAGAAAATTGTTCCAATTAGAAATTGTTTGTGTATATATGTGTGCCTGAGTGTATGTACACGCACCATGTACATCCAGTGCCTGCAGATGATGGCCGCCCACTAGGATCAATCTCCCTGCAAAGACCTGAAATCAAATAAGCATTAATTACCTAAAAATTAGGCAAGGAAAGGCCTGAGTGGAAGCTGGAAAGTGGGTCCTTGTCACTCACTGTTGGAGGTTAGATGTCTTAGCCAATCTGACCAGGCCTGCAGTGTATAACTCAGTGATCCACTGTTGGTACCCAGCACCATCCTCTCCTGAATCCATGCTGGGTTGTTTTTTTTGTTTTGTTTTGTTTTTGTTTTTGTTTTTTTTTGTTGTTGTTGTTTTTTTGTTTTTTTTTT
>NW_022196905.1:255693952-255716661 GCF_008632895.1 Mastomys coucha
CTCAGAGATCCACCTGCCTCTGCCTCCCAAGTGCTGGGATTAAAGGCGTGTGCCACCACCGCCCGGCTAAATCCATGCTGTTTGTGAACTGGGGTCTGAGAGTTGAATGTTCCTTTAGATTTTGTGTTTATTACTTTATAAAATGGTGGTTAAATACATGTACTATGGAATTGATCACTCTCTCAGCCTCTCTCTGAGACAGCTTCACTGTGCAGGCTGGCCTTGAACTCATGATTCCCCTGCCTCAGTGCTGAGATTTTAGGTGTGCCCCATCATACCTGGCTAGGATTTCTTCCCTCGAGTCTTTCTAAATGTGTAGATCAGTCACTGATTCTGTTTGTGTCACTGTAATCCTGATCTCTGGATCTTCAAATTGTCACTACTGCAGCCCAGGGCTGCTGCCGGGATGGGCTCTGAGCTCATGGCCTTTGGGTGAAGCGAGTGGAACCTACCAGAGACAGAAGCCATGAGATGCAGCAGGAACCTTTTAACAGGCCACCAACCTCCCATTTTACAAATGAGAAAAGCTAGCAGACCGACACTGTATAGAAAACAAACATTGTAGACTTTAATGTATCTAGCAGCATGCATGGAAGGTCTGACCTTAATGTACCCAGCAGTGTTCATGGGAGGTCTGACGTAATGTTTCCAGCAGCATGCATGGGAGGTCTTCCTCAGCAAGTTTTCACAAGCCATAACCAACACTTGCTCAGGGCAAATCCACAGTAGAGTATATCTGGCACCCATGCCCAGGGACACTAGGCTGCTGTCACTGTCCCCGCTTCTGCCCTTTTTGACCTGACCCATAGGTGTGGTCACATGGTGTGTTGGTTCTCTTTGAACCTTATGCATGACACGGGTCTTGAGTAACTGATTCTTTAAAAGGAGCAGATCAGAGACCTCAGAGCAGATGGGGTGAGACTTGATATAACCTGCCCACCATCTTAGTTCTGTCTTCTCTTGAGAGCATGAGTCTGGAGCTGAAGACACAGGGATTGCTTAGCATTGGCAAAGGACCTAGGTGCAGTCCATAATGCTTGGATATACTGAGGTGCGTGTGTGCGTGTGTGTGGGGGGGAGGGAGAGGGAGAAGGGGGGAGAGAAATACACACACTCAGAGAGAGAGACAGAGATAGAGACAGAGACAGATTCAGAGAGACAGACACACATACCCAGAGAGACATAGACAGGCTGGTGCACACACAGAGAGAAACAGAGACAGAGTCAGAGAGAATGAATTTGCAGACATCAGGCTAGTCAGAAGTGACTGTTATGTGGAGTTTTAGCAAAGTTTAACGGAGGCATTAGACATGAAGTGATGAGCCATCTCTTGTGGTATTCTTTTTTTTTTTTCTTTCCAATGCAGGGCAATCCAAGCTAGCATAGAATTCAGAGACCTTCCTGCTTCTGCCTCCCAAGTGCTGGGATCAAAGGCGTGTATCACCATGCTGGCTCTTGTTGTGTTGTTTGTTTGCTTTAAGATTTTGTTTATTTTTATGTATTTGAATACACTGTTGCTGCCTTCAGACACACCAGATCCCACTACAGATGGTTGTGAGCCACCATGTGGTCGCTGGGATTTGAACTCAGGACCTCAGGAAGAACACTGACTGCTTTTAACCACTGAGCCATCTCTCCAGCCCCCTCTTGTGGTGTTCTTAAGTGACAGCAAGACTCTGAGGTGGTGTAAAGGGTTGTATGGGTGAAGTGGCTGACAGGGAGACATGACAGGAGGAGCAGAGGCCAGGCTCAGTGCCTTGGGCAGTTGGCAGATGTGGCGCGCATTGGGACCTCCAAGCGGGATACAAGAGCTGAAGTGTCTGGACAGTGATTGTCTACCTACCAGTATCTTGCCCTGGATTGGACAACTGTCCACCCCCCACATCTCCTTGCATCTTAAAACATCACCCCACTAGGTATATGCTCTCTCTGTACCCATTTTATTGTGGGAAGACAGAGATCTGGGGTAGCTGGAGTGTTGCTCTTGATCAGGCACGAGGAGGAAATAGTGCTGAGCTAAGACCAAGCCTGTGTGGCTCTCAGGGTACCCGGAGCCAGCTACTCTATCATACCTATGGGTGGTGAGGAAGCAGAGACACTGGAGACAGACACAGGGAACCAGCAGTGGTGGCCTGCATGTGCACTGAGGTAAGGCAGAGTGTTTACTGGGACTGAGTTCATAATGGTCCACATGCTGTGCGTTCCCCATTGTTTGTTCTCCCTGCTGAGTCTGCTCTAGGCTGGCATGATCCCCCTTATTCTTACCTCAAAAGCCCGGGGTGTTGATACCTCCAACTTGAGAGGAGCCTGGTGTTGGAATGGTGACGTGCTGTCAGGCAGGGGACCTGTGTTCTGTACCGGTACTCACAGAAAACAAAGTTGGGTATACATGAACTCCTAGTAAACCCAAGTCCCCAAGAAGGACAAACAGAACAAGGTAGATGGCTCCTGAGGAATGACAAGGGAGATTGTCCTCTGAACTCCACATATGTTGATACATGCTTACACATAGGTGCATTCATATATGTGCACACCACACACACACACACCACACACACACACACACACACACACACACACACACACGGCCTGGTTTGGGAAGAGAGGTGATCAGATGATGTTTTTTCTGCATTTCTTTAAGCTTTGTGGTGGCAATGTCTCTTTGACAGTTCAGCCGGGTCATACTGATGTTCTGTCCATTCCAAGAAACCACAAGACAGCATTAAGGTCACAGCCCACACGTGACATTAGAAACCCAAACTGCAGCGATCTTGGGCAATAATAACACAGTTATTCCTCTCCCAGTCAAGTTGATTCCTTCTACGGCCATTAATTTTATCTCTATCTTGTGGAAATTGAGTCCTCCGTTTCCCATTGAAGTAAAAGTTAAGTGTCCTTTCGCTCTTGGAAACCCCGTCTATTACTGCTGATACCATCATGCTGTTTACAAGTTCATTGTGGGTCAGACAACAGTGTTTATATTCATACACAGGAAATTCGATTAGACAGCTGGGAAAGAACACACACTGGCGGGACGTGACTACCCCGGGGTTCAGGCAGCCCGGAACCTCCAGATGCTGTTTCAGGTGGGGATGCCCCTGCTGCTGACAGTGTTGCAGAATCTTGTTCACAGGAGCCCTGTTGGGGGCCAGCCACAGGGAAAGTCCTTGCTGTAGCCACCGTATAGGCAGGTGCCGCTGTGAGATTATTTTCAGGGAAACCCTGTGAGATTATTTTCCTCAAGCCCAGCAGGGTCCTATGGGGAGAAGCCTTACCTAGAGTTAGCCGTGGGCTTGGTGATGTTTGCTGAGAATCAAAAAAGATGGTTTCCTCTTTGCTTAGGAATGGTATAGTAGGTCTTCTTGCTTTTGGGAAACCTTTTTAAATTCTGATATAAGACCTCAGGGCAGGGATGGCCCTGGGTGAGGCCCCCCCCCCCCCCCGTCACCTGGGTGCCCGGCCCCTCCCCCACCCCCTCCACTGTTTCACACGCTGAATGAACTTCACCAATCTGGAGCAGCAAGCTGTTCTTCCTAAGGCTGACCTCTGTGTTGCTTTCCTCATTTGAACCTCCCCCTCTCCCCCTCTGAGTTTTATGGCCAACTCTGAGGGCAACAGTGAGAGCCGTGTTCAACAGTGCTTGGGCAGCGGGATAAGCTGTTGTCCCTGTGGGTTGTTTCAGTTGACATTTGTTAAGTGTCTTAGTTCCCTGTCTTTTGAGTTCAAGGTCTGGAACCCCATGTTTACGAATCAATCCTTGGCTCTAAGCACAGTGTCTGCATTGTACCGCCACCCATTGGTACATCTATTATTGATTTTCTTGTGGACAAATACCTGACCAGAAGCAACTTACAGACAGAGAGTTTGTTTTGGTTCATGTTGGGGGGGGGGAGAGAGTGGGGGCGCAATCCGTCATGGTAGGGAAACCGAGGCAGGTGCTCACGTTGCATCTGCAGCCAGGAAGCAGAGAGGAAGAGCTTTCATTCTCAGCTGGCTTTCTCCTCTCTGTTCAGACCAAGATGAATTACACAATTAAGGCTCATGGAATGTGCCTTAATTATTTTTCTGTTTCTGTGATAAAGTACTCTTACAAAAGCAACCGAAGAAAGCAAAGAGTTTATTTTGGCCCACAGTTCAAGGTTGCCGTCCTTGAGAATCTGTGGCAGCAGGAATGTGGTCACTTTGCATTCCAGGTCAGGAAGCAGAGAGATGAAAGCTGGTGACCAGCTCATTTTTTTCTTTTGTATACAGCCCAGGGAATGGGGCCACAGTGGTTGGGTGATGTCACCTCAGCCAAATAAAGACGATCCTATACACGCATGCCTAGAGGTTCATCCCCCTGGTATTCTAGATTTCTTCCAGTTGATGCTTGAGATTAATCTAGATTAATGTGTTGCCCACATTCAGGGTGGAACTTCTCACCCCAGTTAACTCGGATTAGAAATCCCCTCACGGACACGCCTAGAGGTTCAATCCCACAGGTGGGTCAAGCTGACATTATTCATCACAGTGTGCAAGGATTATACTGCAAGTGGTTACAGATGTCAGTGGATGGGCTGAAAACAGTTCTCTGATTTCTAGAGTGTCTTAGTTACTTTTGTATTGCTGTGATAAGACAGTATTACCAAGGCTCCTGATAGAAGAAAAAAAATTATTGAGGGCTTATAGTTTCAGAAAGTGAGTCCATGATCACAATGGTGAGGAACATGGCATCAGGCAGGCTGGCGTGGGGCTGGGGCACTAGCTGTGAGCTTACATCCTAATGCACAAACATGAGGCAGAGAGAAAGATGCTAACTGGGAATGGCCAGGGCCTCTCAGACCTCGAAACCCACGCCCAGGGAGACATCTAGA
Organism: Mastomys coucha; assembly: GCF_008632895.1. Taxonomy (NCBI): domain Eukaryota; kingdom Metazoa; phylum Chordata; class Mammalia; order Rodentia; family Muridae; genus Mastomys; species Mastomys coucha. The sequence continues at coordinate 255,698,806 of NW_022196905.1, forward strand.
ACAAAGCCACATTTTCACCCTGTCCCAAAGAGTTCCTTTCCCTGGGGGCCAAGCATTCAAATGTATGGGCCTTTGGGGACCATTCTCATTCAAGCCACCATGCCGGAGTAACTTCTACCACCTGGAGAAGCTCCCATGCTACAGTGCCTCTGCTTGCCAGGTGCTCAGCATCTCTGACTAAATGAGGAGACAGAATGAGTCAAGCAGTTGACCACCATGCCAGCCAAGCGGTTGAGACACCAGCTTTCATATGTGATCAAGATGTCTTGATGTAAGTCCACCTGCTGAGGGAGTCTGTCCCCTCAATGTCCTGGCTTATGTTCCCTCAGACCTCAAATATTCCTTATTTTGGAAGTTTTAGGGTTATTTTGTTGTGTGTGTGTGTTTTGCGAATGTGCACACACGTGTGCATATGAGCAGCACATGTATGTGGAAGCTAACAGGCCAACCTCTGCATCCTTCCTCCTTGTTATTTTTTAAATTGTGTTTGTTCATCATTCACTTATTGTTGGGGTAGGGTACTCATGCCATAGTGGGAGAGAGAGTGAGCACCCTGTAGCCTTGGACTTGTGAATTCTCCATTCCTGGCCTAGGGGAGCCGCCCTTTCATAGGTCCGGGAAGGGACATTTATCTAACCACTGCCTAGTGGAACTCTAAGCTGACATAGGTGCTCATGTCTGGTTCTCTGTCCATCCTTTCCCTGAGCAGAGCAATGTCATCCCCACTCTGGTTACATCCAAATGTCAGATGACTGATAAGAGATCCCCCTTCAGGGGTGCCCTAAGAACATCCAGAAACAGTTATACACGTATCTCTTGCCAGGACATCACGTTGACCTCTGACTTTGACGTTCAGGACTTCCCAGACTCTGCCCCTGGCCTCCCAGATTCTGTGAATCATTGCAGTAAGGCAGTGGGACTGGACTAGCTGAGACAGTGGTCAGAATCTTGGGGTGAGTGTCTGACCTTGAGCTCAGATGAACCAGTCACTCCCTCAGTGCCTCAGTTTCTCCACCTAGAGTTGAGATGAGGATAAAATAATCCACTGTCTTAAGCCTGCAGCTGGATCAAGATGGGCGGCCTTCTCAGACAGGTTCCTGTTCTACTCATGGCTCTCCTTCTCAGGAAATAAGTAACCTTGACTCATTGTTTATGCAATTGACCCCCTGGGGGTTGTGAGTACACACCCATCTTTAATCCAGGCACTTGGGAAGCAGAGGCAGGTGGATCTCTGTGAGTTCAAGGGCAGTGTGGTCTACATAGTGAGTTCTAGGACAGCCAGAGCTACCTACTATATAGTGAAGATTCTCGGGGTGTGTTGGGGGTGATGAGGGGGAGGGAGAGGGATTGGGGGGGGAGAGACTTTGACTCCTGCCACCTTGTTGTGACCCCTCCAGTTCAGTGACATTCCATTTCGCTTCTGCTTTCTTCCTAAAGAGGAAGCATGCTGGGCTCTTACCGCTAGTATAACCCACACTGACTGACCGGAAGGAAGGCACTTCGCGTCTTAGGGCAATGGGGCTACTTTAAGGAGCTTTTAAATCGCACTCACCCAGCACACAAACAGTGTGAACAAGCTTCCGTCAGGAAATCCATTTCTCCTTTCATGTAGCCCTTGGTTCCCTGGATTGGTCCTGGGTAGAATTAAGTACAAGCCTTGGCCAGGGTCAGCTGCCCCCGCCCAATCATCATATACTTTGGACTCGCTGTCTGCACTGCCCCGTCACAATCAATCCACATTCACTGAGTCTGTGTGAGTGCCTTTTACACAAGAGAAGGAAGTTGGTCCTTAAATGTCACCAGGGGTGGGAAGTCCCAGACATAGAAAAGCGGGAGTGGGGTAGGGGTGGGAGACTCTTACAGCTGAGTCTGCAGCCATGTGAGGTGGTGCTGGCATGTGAGGGCTTTCAGAGATGACATGGTGCTGCTGCTTGAGCTCTGGGTGTGTGCCTCAAGCGTGTGAGCCCTACTTATTGATAAGCAAAGCATTTCCAGGCTCTGTGAGTGTCCCCACACCACTTCCTTTTTGTTGTGGCCTGGATCCCGGAAACCCCTGTTTCTGCTCTGGGTGCAGTCCAGGCTGTCAGACCTCTGCAAGGGATGCTTGCTCACATGTTAATATGCATTCAGGTGTATGAAGCTGCATGTTTGTGTGCATGTGTATACACACATACATTTATAATGTTCAGTATTGTGCATACATGTGAGCGTGCATTATACACTTACATTTAAATGTGGAACATTGTATTTGTGCATCCAAACTGCATATGCACAGAGGGTGTAGACATGTTTACATGAGTGTACATGTATGTATATGTTTAGAGGTGTGTATACAGGCATACAACATGTGCATATTTTGTGTTTGTAGGGGTGTGGCATGTATATACATTGATACATGTGTGTTGCATATTGATATGTTTGTGTAGGATGTTCTATGAGTACTAGTCTGTGGATATGTGGGGGAGGGGTTTGTATGCTCATGAGTGCATGCATACGTAGATGGGTATGTGTGAATGTTTGTGGAGGAACATATAAATGTGTATGTTGTATGCGTGTGCTATGGTGAATATGTATGCCATGTATGTGCCATATATAAGTGCATGCTATGTGTAAATATGTGTGTGCCACATGTCTCAGTGTGAATATATGTGCCATGAGTGAATGTGTGTGTGCCAGGTGGGTCTGGGAACATGTGAACATGCCATGTGTGAACGTGTGTACCAGGCTGTACTCCCGATCTCTGAAGTGGGTAATTTCCACGTGGTACTTTACTCTGTAGATTCTTTGCAAGACAAAGTTCAACCTCTCATTTTCCACACAGCAAATCCAAGTTTGGCTTAGGCTTTCCATTCTCCATGCTGACCAACTCCTCTTGGCTCCCTAGGCCTTAGACAACATTTTGCTGGCATCCGAATAGCCTTCCTGTTGCACAGTCCTAGACCTCTGCAGGATCAGGCCACAAACAACAATCCCTTCTTTTCCTGTGTCCCGCCGGAGGCCTCCCCACCCAGATCCTTGCCTGTCTCATCCTGGAAGACAGTGGTCCCCACTGTGCTTGGCTTCACACACTCATCATCCCTATGCTATGTGAAGCAGTGAGGACTCGCCTGTCTGACATGAACACAGGGTCCAGTCAAGCAGAACAGGGAGTTGGAAGGTAGGGCTCTATCATACACCTGGCTGATCAGTTTCTGTTTACACCCCTGACCCCCTGCTGTCCTTGGAGTTGTTTCTCTGTGAAGGTTGCTTTTGAACCCACAAGGGACACGATTGTTAATTCCACATGCAGGGATATCTCTGAACAGATTTCCAAGTGTGGTTACAGTCTGGGTCTCAGTTGAATGAGAGTGCACGGGGTCTCAACATGCCTGTGAGAGAACCTCTAAATTTGTCTCAGACAGAGTTACACCCTCACCGGAGGCAGATCTACTGAGCGCAGGAGAATCTAGCGTGACCTACATTGGCAGGAAATGGGACGAGGCGGTGGGTGGGTGGGACGTGGTGATGCTCACGGTGAGTAAAGGCATCGGGGAACATCCCAGCCAACAGCCAGGGATGAAAGTCATTTATTTGGTTTATAAAAGACTCCATGTTCATCCTTACAAGTTACATATATTTTGTAAACTCCTGTAGGGGACTCCATCGCCTGAGCCAAGGGCAAGGAGCCAGAGCTCAGGAGAAGGGAAAGAAGGGGAAAGGCTGGTTCTCTGAGTGAAGGGAAGGCAGACTTACCCTCCTTTTCCCTCCATGACTCTGGTGGTCATGGTGGTGCTGATATGGTGGCAGTGTGTCTGGGGTCAGGGAGGACCATGGGACAGGGTGCTTGGCTCACAATGGTGCAGGTGGCAATAGTTGATTGCAGGGTTATACTGTCCCCTTAGCAAAGGGAAGAGGGGTTGTGGCCAAGGGTTGTTGTGTTCCTAAGGCTTGGTGAGGAAGAGACAGCGTCTGAGTCACAAGATGTTCGCTGGTTCCTGTTTTCCTTTCTTCAGCTGATATTCACAGGACAGCACAGAATGGAATAAAAGCCCTGTGCATCCAGTCCTTGGAGTGTTTTCAGACCCAAAGAGATGGAGACTGTGACTGTCACCCAGCGATCAAGGGCGGTCAGTAGGTTGTCAAACACAAGTTCTGTTGCCAGTCGTGTACCCACCTGCTCTGTCCAGTTTAGTAACCGTGGGGCAGAGTGAGGCGGGGCACACAGTACGTCTGCCTGTGTAATTAAAGAAAAACAGAAGTTGCAGGTGCAGTGCAGACTCATAAACCTCCTTTCCAGGGCTCTGAGCTCCCTATAGCTGCTGGGTGTCAGATTGCACGATGTGGTGCCAAAGCACCCCACCGTGGCAGGCCTCCTCTCTACAGCCCTGACCTGATACCAGGCTGCAAAGGTCCTGTTTGGTAGGGCACTTGTGGTCATGTGGGGTTTGGGTCAGGACTAGCACCTGTCCCTTCATGATGTGGGAGGGCCAAGGCCAGTGCCGGGCTTCAAGAGGCAGAGAGGATGCAGGGTGATCGGGTCAGGTAGGCAGACAGCTTCCTGGGCCCAGGGAAGAACTGTGTGGTAAGGCCTAAGCTCTGGAAAGATCTGGAGAGATGGGGGTTAGGGGTGTGGTTGGATTGCAGTTCTGGGGCAGACAGTATGGGCTATATGCAGCTTAGTACAAATGAGGTGGAAGGAACTGTAAATCTTCTTGAAAGAGAAAGACACCTTGCTCCCCTGCTCCTGCTGAATCCTGGCCTAATGATCTTTGGGGGCCATCTGTAAGTGCTCTGGTTTGCTAGGTAGAGGGTCCCTATGGCCAGAGACAGTAGCTCATAGAATGGCAAGGCTGGACATCACTCTCAGACGAAAAAACTAGGCCTTGGGAACACATCATTTGAAGCAGAAGGAAAGTAAAGACAAAGGAGGTGGTCTCCAGGGTCTGGAGCCTCAAGTCTGTCCATTTAAGGTCCAAGAAACCAGCCCAGGAACATCTTCCTGCATGGATGGCAGGCAGGGACAGGTGGTAGAACATGAGGACATTGAGGCTACATGGGATTTCATATCCCAGGCCCTCTTGTGCATCAAGGCCAGGTGTCCTGAGAGGAGGAAGGAGCAGACCCAGAGCTCTGCTGTGCCCTCACTGTCACCTGAGTGTTGTGACTCTGATCCCAGCCTCTTCTGTAGATCTGGCATTGTGAGATGGCCCCAGCAGCATTCTTGGGTGGAGGGATTTACCTTGACCTGTGTTTTGCGCAGCACCCTCCATACTGAGAGGTCTCAGTGCTAGTGGTGTTGGAGGCTGTGTCTGTCTTCCATCCTTTGTGAAGTAGGGTGTTCAGCGGCATCCTGACCTTTGATACTGATGCCATTCTTCCTTCCCATAGTGTGACAGTAACCAAAGATGTCACCAGATACTCTAAGGACTTGTTTTCATATACATTCATACATTTAGCCTCTCAGTCCCCTGCCCCCTTGTGTGTGTGTGTGTTTATGTGTATATATGTTGATTTGTGTGGGGGAGCATGGGTGCTGTGTGTGGGTATGAATGGGATGAATGTACCTGTGTGTGCATGTATGAGGAGGTTAGAAGATTTAGGTTTTTTGGTTCTTTTTTTTTTTTTTTTTTTTTTTTGTCCTGGAGCTTTTTGAGTAGGCTGGCCTGGCTGGCCTGTGTCCTAGGGAATCTTGCCTCTTCCTGCTTTCCCCAAGTGCTGGATTCTAAGCTCACACTGCCACATCTGGCTGGGAGTGAGATTTGAACTCAGGTCCTCATGCTTGCATAACAGATCTGAACTTAATGGGCCCTCAAGGATCCTGTTGGTGTCTGAGCTTATCAGTGTTTGGTGGGATTTGATTCAGGCCCGTTGCTTGGACCTGTAGGCTCAACCACTAACCAAACGTTTTATCATCCGCTTGGATGGGAAAGGGCAGGGTCAAGACTGGATGGGGTGACAGAGGCAGGCAGATCTCTGTGAGTTCAAGGTCAGCTAGAGCTACCCAGTGAGACCCTGTCTCAAAAACAAAAAAGCCTAGGAAAGGTGGTCAGGGAAGAGGGATTTTTTTTTTTCCCTTTGGTTTTTCGAGACAAGGTTTCTCCATATAGTCCTGGCTGTCCTGGAACTCACTCTGTAGACCAGGCTGGCCTCAAACTCAGAAATCCGCCTGCCTCTGCCTCCCAAGTGCTGGGATTAAAGGTGTGCACCACCACTGCCCAGCTGGGAAGAGAGATTCTTAACCACAGAGTCATCTCTCCAGTCCCAGGGAAGAGGGATTGATTCTTTGGCAATCTGACCATTATTTAATCATCATTCAGACCCTAAAGTGCAAGGCTTTGGCGGGGCGGCGGGGGGCGCTATAAGAGCTCTGTCCCTGACCATAAGCTGGTTGTTGATTCTTTGGGCCTGTAGAGCATTGGTTGGCTCTCCTAAGGCAATGATTAACCCTGCTGAGCTGGTTGAGCTCTCCGCAGTAGACCTTTACCCTGGAGAATGGCAGCCCTGCCAATGTGGGTGTTCCTTCCCATCTGTTCTTTCTTCATCTCCCTTTCATTACCAGGCCAGGAGCCGGCGGGGCGGAGAGCCGTTAGGAAACTCGACAGCTGACTTCTCCCACTTTTCCTTGCCAGCATCAGTCAGCCGTGTGACCCCCCCCCCCCCCCCCCAGGAGACCCATCCTATATAGAGGATCCTGCAGGGATGAGTCTGTGGTGTGTGGGGATGCTGTAGAGACACTCCCAAGTATACCCCACAGTTCCCCAGGGTCCCTGCCGAGACCTCCTGTCTACTTCTGTGGACAAAGGCCAGTGGCCACAGGGCTGGCCTCAGCTAAACCTGGTGGGTGAAGAGAGGACTGGGATGGCAGAGCAAGGGTATGGTCTGACTGCCTAGCAAGGTTTGGGGTAGTATCAGCTCCCTTGAAGGTCAGTGGGTATCCCCTTTTATGTGGAAAAGCCCTGTGTGTACCTACACATATTCTATGTATTTATGCACTCATACATGTGTGTTGTCCGTGTGTTTAGATGCTCATTTTTGCTCACTGGTATACACGTACATACGCCTGTCACAAGGGCTTGCGTACAAGTGTGCAGTGAGTCTGTTCTTCCTCATTGGATACAAGAAGGTGTCAGCACACACCCATGTTAGCTCTCTTTGCTCTGTTTCTCCACCTTGGTTAGGCACCACCGCCACCGTCTCCAGCTGCTTGTTGTGTGCCCTGAAGCCATTCATGCATGCACAATGCCCAAGCTTCAATGTCCTCATCTGTGACGTGGAAGCTTCCAGACAGCTGCTGTGTACAGCGTTGATGAGAACGGAAGGTGAAAGTGTACTATCCTTGTGACTGGGGGCCTGGAGAGGGTGGTGGATAACTGAGTGTATACCCTGTCCCCTGCCGTATGGGAGGGCAGCAGGGAGTTAATGGCTTCCCTCTATCTCTGCTTTGGGTTTATCTATCTCTGCTTTGGTTCTGTGTCCATGGCAGCACTGGACAGGACAGCGTTGAGGGTCTTATTGATTCAGTGAATGTCTACCTGGCCTCTGCCCACAGCAATGTCATGTGACTGTGGTTGCCAGGAGAGGAGCTGTTCGTTCTTCCACAGCTCAGCCTGTGAGTTAGCAATGACTTGACTAGAAAGCTGCAGGCAGGGGCTGCCGGAACCCTGGCTTTTGCCCACACACTGTGCTGACACTAAGCAGGTGCCCAACACCTTTCCTTGAGGACAGCCCCAAGGCTCTCGGAATTTGCCTAGAAGAAAACAAAGAAACCCAAGCTTTATTTGCCCCCCCCCCCCATCAGTTCTGAGTAACCACAGGCAACAGAAAGCCAAGAACACCAGAGTGTTTGCTCCACACCACTGTTTTCTGATTAGTCACTCCTGGCTAATTAGCCAGTGACAAATGGGACAGTAAAGCTCTGAAAATACCCATCAGCCATCTAGAGTCCTGGCCATATGGCAGATTGGACCTGGCTGAAAAGCAAAGAAATGAAGACCTTTGGTCCTGGGGGCAAACATCCAGAGCTGCAAGTTGCGCGGTGCATGTTGGGTAGCAGCTTCAGGTATATATGCCTCTGAGACACACATGGGCCGTGTGTTCAGCGAGCTGCTTTACGATCCTTCCCTTCCACAGTGTGTGGAAGAAGTGACGTTATCTGTGGCTATTCTGTGGCTCAGGCAAAGTCTCTGTCTGTGGTGGAAGCCCACAGAAAATTCTGAGCATTGGTGTCTTAAGGCTGATGTAAGAAATTCTCCCAAGCCTATCCTCATATAGCCCCGGATGGGACAAGTCCAAAATGGGTCTCAGGCTGAAGCAAGATGGAAGGGTGTCCCTGTACTGGCAGTTACCCGTTGCAGGCAGTGCCACTGTGTGGCAGAGTGCGGGGAGGTAGGAGTGTGGTCCCTTCTCAACCGGCAGAGTGGTCTCTGCTTCTTTAACCTGTATATGTGACTTCACATTGCTCCTGGCTCTTTCTCTCTATCTCTTTCTCTCGAGGGGCGCTGAGATCACCCTAATAATTAGGTCTCTCCCTTCCTTATTCGCACCCACAGAGGCCCTCTTGCCATGTTAGACAGATTCTGGGGATTAATGGAAGAACATCTTAGAGGGCAGGTCTTCTGCTCTGTTCTGGAAGCCATTGGTCCTCAGGAAAAGGAGTCAAGCAAGCCGATCTCCCACTTCTCATCACCTATCTCTGTTGCGGGTTAGGCTTGTGTCATGACTTGCTAGAGCTAACAGAGGCAGGCTCCTTTCTTACTGTGTATCCTCTAGTCCAGAGTGGGAGAAGAGACCTCGTAGAGGTATAGAGGGCAGGCAGAGTGTTGGTTGTGTTTCTTTGGGTGGCCCAGTCACCAGGAGGGGCAGGAAAGATCCTCTTTAGGTGGTGATCCATTTATTGCTGGCTGGAGAGTGAGGAGGTGTTGGGTATACAAGATATGCAAGGTGGACTGGCAAGTAGAAATGGCCAAGGTCACTTTCTTGGCTTCTAGGGACCCAGGACCCTGAGCTAGGGACCTGGGACCGCCATCTGTTTTTTGTTTGTGTGTTTTTTGTTTTGTTTTGTTTTGTTTTCCTAGACAAGCTATTCTCTATCTTTCCTGATTGTAGCCTTCTCACCCAACTCCATTTTTTTTTGGAAGGTTGGGGTTTGGCTATCTCCGGGCACCAGAGTAGGTTAGGACTCTGGGAGAGTCACTGGCCTTGGCTTCCAGTGATGTGGGAAACAGGCCTCTGGCCCCTGGGCAGCTGTTTGCACGGAGGAAGCCCCGGCTCAACATGCCTTCCTTCTGCTCAGCCAGAAAGGACGATTGTTTTAGACTTTTCTGATGAATACTATGCATTTCCTTACTTCCCCGGCTGGTGCCAGCCTCAAACAGGGCAGGAGACTGTGATGCACTGTGGCTCCCTCTGGCCCAGTCGTGGGTGAGGTTGCTTGGGCCAGCAAGGAGACTTGTAACTACAACCTAGACAACAGAATTGGGCATGCACTCCAGCCTCAGATAGATAGATACACCATCTTTACTATCCTGTGCAGGCCTACCAGGTTTGCTCTACACCCCGCACGCCCTCACTCCTGGCCAGGAGCTGTAGGCAGCATGGCCAAGATTCTTCTTTGGAGTGGAAAAATCAAAGACTGAGGCATGAGCTTCTAATTAGCAAACAGATCACTGGAGGGAGGACCACCCTCAGCTTCGTGCGCTAGAGCAGTGGGGCTTCTTGTGGCCCATTTGTATCATGTGCCCACATTCCATAGCTGTCCAGCACCCTTCTAGGCATCAGGGCCAGAGTGCAAGCATCTCCAGTGGACTGTGAGGAGAAATGTAATTTTCCACACCAGAGTTCAGTCTCCAATAGGGAGACCAGGCCACCCAGCACTGGCTGTGCCATGGCTCCTGTGCTCTCTGTTTAAGGCACTGATAATAACACTTGATGGCTAGATTATCTTAATTGTCCTCTTTGCTAAGGTAAGTGAGAACAGTGACCCTTGCATAAAATCAGAGCCTAAAAACTTTACATCAGGGGTTGGGGAAGTGTGCCTGAGGACCCGATTTTGGTCCCCAGAATCCGTGAGAAAAAGTTGAGTGTGGTGGCATATGGTTGTCATCTCAGTACTGAGGAGACAGAGATGGCAGGATGCCTGGGGGTGTGTATTGGCCAGGCAGCCTAGCCTAATTGAGATCAGACCAATGAGAGACTCTGTATCTCAAAACAATGTGGATGGCCCCTGAGGAAAGACAAATGAGGTTTTCCTCTGGCCTCCAAACTAACATGCATGCACACACACATGAACATGTAGACATAGTCTCTCTCTCTCTCTCTCACTCTCTCTCTCTCTCTCTCTCTCTCACACACACACACACACACACACACACACACACACACACACACACACGAGTCTATCAAGTAGAATTTTCTTTGGAATAATTTAGCTTTGTCTTTGAATAACAAGAACCAGTTATGTGATTTTGCATGAGGGCAAACACTCCCTCCAAAAGGCACTCACTCCTGCTAGTTCTCTCTCTCTCTCTCTCTCTCTTTATTATTATAAATAAGTACACTGTAGCTGTCTTCAGACGCACCAGGAGAGGGCGTCAGATCTCATTAGGGGTGGTTGTGAGCCACCGTGTGGTTGCTGGGATTTGAACTCATGACCTTTGGAAGGGCAGTTGGTGCTCTTACCCACTGAGCCATCTCACCAGCCCCTCTGCTAGTTCTCTTGCATTCATTAGTCTGAACATATTGAATGCAAAGGGGAAGCTAACAGATATTCAGAGAGGTGCCATGAAAAGTGTGTACAGTGAACACTGCCATGTTCTCCACTGTTGTACCCAAGGCAGACATCAATAATCAATCACTGCTCTTTCCTATAGAGCCCAGATGCAACTCTCATAGCACACCTCTTTACGAAGGCCATTACTAGGCATGTCAGAAGTTTGAAGACACCCAAAGGGATAAGTCTGTCTGATTGCATTCATTTTGATTTTTTTCAAAAGTCTGCCTGCCTTCTGGCCCAGGACTGTCACTCTGCTCATTTTCCTTAGTCATCCACTTCAGTAGATATTTTCTTTCTGTGGTTACCTGTGAGCCTGAGTAAGCTGTTTCAGTTTTCTCTAGGCCTCAGATCCTGTCTGTTGGGTGAAGATAACCTGACTGTGTGGGCAAAGCTAATAATGGTGTCACCAACCCAGCTGGAACCGGGAGCATCATCAGGTCTTCTGGTAGCTGCCGTGACCAGCAGACCCTGGTAATGAAGTCATGTTGGCTGGAACATGGGGCAGTTGGCCATTCTTTATCCCCCTCCATCAGGAAGCAGAGAGTGGTAGACACTGGTCCTAAGCTCACGTTTTCCTTTTTACTTAGCAAGACCCCAGCTCATGGAATCCATCCAACATTTAGGTTGGATCTTCCCACCTCAGCGAACTTAATCTAGAAACTCACTCACAGACATGCCCAGAGACTTGTTTCTGCAGTGAGTCTAAATCTTGTCAAATTGACAATCAAGAGAGACCATCGTAATGGTAGGCTCTCTGCGTACCTCTGCATGGGGATGGGTAGTCCTTTCTGTCCTGGCTCCTCACCTCTAAAATCAGTGCTCCCAACTATGGACTGTGACCCCCCCCCCCCACACACACACACAAGATCTCATCTAAGGTCCATAGCATCTGATGAAAGGCCATAGTGGGCGGAGTTGGGGTGGGGAAGCAGGCTTGTCATCTCAGTGCAAAGCTATAAGTGTTTCTGATGCTGTCCTGTTGTAATGAGCGGCAGGGAACAGAACTGGGAACGAGATGTCTGGAGAGTTGATGTTCTGCACCTTTGCCCCAAGGGCATCACAGGATACATAGGATCCTCCCCAACCCTGCTAAGGGGATTTCTCTCCTGTTTTTGTTTTTGTTGTTTTTGTTTTTGTTTTGAGGGGAGAGGGGATGGAGAGACAGAGATACCTGCTACAGGAGACGCGCTGCCTGGTACATAGCCCCCAAAGACTTGAGCATAGAATCCCAGCCATGAGATAACCCTGCAGGCTCAGGCCGCCAGAATGATAAGGGCCTGCTCTGGAGACAGCAAATGAGTCAGGTGCCAAGCTGGAGGAAAAGTTGTCCAGTCTACCTTGGCTCATGGAAGGCTGAGCTGTCTCTTGGCAGATAGGTTCACAGCGTCTCCTGTGCTCTGTTCATGGTTTCTGCACATGCCTAGTCTCTAGTTGAGTCTGCTCAGAGTCATGACTTTAAAAGCAGTCAGCAGTGCCTGCTTAGGTGAGTGATTTGTGGAGAACTGACCCTTCAGGTATATTGCCATCTGTCCAGGGTCCCACAGCTTCCCGGGATGACATAAACTACTCTGATTCCAGCTAGGAGACTGTACCATGTCTCTTTTGGACACACGTTGGATGTTTGCTAGAACCTTCCATGGATGAGTTAAATGCATCTAGTGGTGGGGAGGAGCCGTGAGGCAAGGCTGGAAATGTAAAATCTAGGGGGAGGTGGTTTGTGTTGTGGGTTCCCCTGGGGGAAGAGGGCCTTCCAGCCTTGTGGCTCTATGGCAGGGTTGTGGTTTGGAGATGAAAAGTCCCTCCAGGCACATAGTTTCAATACTTGTTTGCTGGCTGGTGGCGCTATTTTGAGAGGCTGTGGGACCCTTATGGTATGAGTGCAAGTTGGTCATAGGGACAGGACTTTGAAGTGGATGGCTCATCACTGGTTCTGGCCTCTTTCTTTCTCTCCTTCCTGGTCTACAAGATTCTCAAATCTTCATCACCACCCTCACTCCCATGCACAGACTCTGCCATGTCTTGGCTACCACGATGGACCATGTCTGTCAAAGCTTCAGGCTCAAAGTCTTTCTGTCCGATATTTCTAGCAGGATACTTCATGTCCATGGAGCGCCTCTGGCCTGCCCACCTCCATGCTGAAGTGAGCTCTCTTGTCCTGCTGAGCTCTCCCCACATGCCAGCCGCCTCAGGTCTACAAGTCAGTGCTGACACCTCACTGTGGGACAAGCAAGTGAGACACTGACAGCCAGGAGGCAAATGTGATATCCAGTGAGCACAGAATACATCGGTACAGCATTTGTGTCTGGCATGGTACCTTCTCCCCTCTCTATAGCTATCCCTAAAGAACCCAGAGAGACTGGCTCCAGGGGACTCCAGAAATTGGGGTGTTTCCTCCTGTGGCTGCCATCCCATCGTGGATGTTAAAGGAACTGTTCTATCTCCTACATCATGGAGCGTCAGTCTAATGCATGCTGCAACAGTAGCTGGTACACACTTAAATGCTTTGGCCCTTTGGAGGTTGTGAATAGCAAACACACATTCAAGTCTGAGTTCCTGTTTTCATTTATATAACTGGAGGGGATTGTGGGGGTTACACAGTATCTCCATTACCTGTCTTTGTGAGACCACCACTGTTTGTCATCCCTGTCAGCTGTCCCCAGCTGCTCCACAGCTTTGCCGACACTTGCTAGTGGCTTTCGGTTGGTGACCACCCTTATGGCGTGCTATGATAACTTCATTGGGTTTTACACGGGCATTGGTGGCCACGGAAGGACCAAGGCAGCACCACATGGCAACAGATGCAGCCATGGCAACAAGATGCTCGTTTCAGAAGGTGAAATAATTCTCTTAACGGACAGTGATGGTTACACAGTCGGGTTAGTGTGTGCTTAATGCCACTGAACTTGGCATTGAAAAAGTTGAGAAAATGAAGGTCTAGGGATTATGGGCTCGGTGACAGAGTACTCACCTAGCTCTGCATGGACTTGTAGGGATTCCATCTTCAGCATCTCTTAAAACAGGCATTGTGTCACATCAGGGGTGGGTGCAGCAGAATCAGGAGTTCAAGGACATCCTTAGCTATGTAGTGAGCTCAAGAGGTACCTGAGCTGCATACCTCTCCCCATCCACACACACACAGTTTAAAATAAAGAGCTGGTTTGTTGTATGTGTTCCTCACACTTGGAGAGGGAAGCTTAAGAATCCTAAATAGAGGGATGGGCCTTCGGAATGATGTCCAGTTCGTCCCTAAACTGGCAGGCTCCTGGAAGGTACGGATAGTGTGAGCAGACTCAGCCTAGAGGTCAGGAAACGTGGATCTCAATGAGATGGCTTGTCCTGGATTCCGAGCTCAGAAAGGGCCAAGGAATACTTGACAGACTGTTGTACTAGACTTTTCCTGCATTAGCAGTCACTAGAAGCTTCTCTTCTCTTTTGAAGGGTTTCACTGTGTCAAAATCCAGAGAGCTTTTCATGGAGGTTAGGGTGTGGGGGCCTTTGCCTGCGCTAAGGAGAAGTGCCCTGGGAAATGGCGGCAAGAGACCAATGTGATGTAGGGGAGAGGCGCCTAACCGAAAAGGTCTCAGGAGTGTGGAGTAGACAGGGAGTTAGAGGCCTTGAGCCTCCACTAGGCCCAGCTAACCATCTTCCCGGAGATATTTTGTAAGAACCAGGGGCAACACAGTATCAAAGTTAAGTCCTGACTCCTAAGGGTGTCAGGCTCTGAGACATTTTGTAAGAACCAGGGGCAACACAGTATCAAAGTTAAGTCCTAACTACCTCTAAGGGTGCGTGGCTCTGTGGCATTCATTTTGTTCCCACTGAGGCCCAGCCAAGAGCCTCAGCCACCAAATAGGAGCGCCCTGTTCCCTCTTGCTAGCCTTGCTGGTTCGTTTACTCTCTGTCTCTGAATTGACCCGCTCTAGATACTCTGTGGAGAATCAAAGGCTGTTTGTCCCTTGGTGGTTGGTTGGTTGGTCTCACTAAGCACAATGTCCATGGTGTCCAGCCATCTTAAGAGCATGCACACGCCATGATTTTTGGCCTTATGGCTCGGTACTATCCTATTTTGTGGCTATGTCACATGGCCGTGCCCATTTCATGGTCCATGACATTTGTGTTGCCTTCCCTCATCGCATTTTCATGTGGAACGTTGCAGTGAACAGTAGATGTTTCTTGAGATCTGTCCTTCATTCTTGCTCTGGGCTCCTGGAAGTGAGGAGTGTAAAGATCACGTGTAATTCTTTCCCTCACCTCCTGAGGCACTCTACGCTGGCCTAGGTAGCTACATTGCCACCTTGGATTCCCTCTGGCTATGGATAGAGACACCCCGAATCACCCTGCAGATGCCCTGCGGGACAGCCAGGCCAGCTCCCACAGCTGTGAAGCCATCCCCCCCACCCCCCATCTTGTGTCCACGGTGCATGCACAGGTGCCAGTCCCCTAGATTGAGTGTGAGAAGCACAGACCAGAGGACATAGGCTAATGTCACAGGATGAACCTGCCAATAGCCAGCAGTATGCCTTGGGGCACCGATGCCTCCAAAATGCTTTTCTTGTCACATCTTTGAAACGCATCATACCTCAAGATTGGCAGAAGGTGCTAATGGGGGGGGGCTGTACATAGACAGCCTATCTGTTCTTTTGCCCTTTTTGAAATTGAGGCCTTCTAAGCGCAGACCCCTGAGCCCAGCAGATAAGGAGGCCCAGAAAACAGAGTCTCTCTCTGGGTTGCTAAGAGACAGGGAAACAGTTACCTGGCAATCTGCTGCCCAGGGACCAGGGCTTCCTTCTTGTGTACTGGACTTCTGGCTCTCTGGCATACCTGGATAGAGGCTGCTGGACTACCAGAGAGGATTTGCCTTCTGTACATGTCATGTGAGGAAGGTCTGGCTGATACCCAACTCCAGCCCCTCACTGGTTGGGTGAGCAGCTTCAGAGAGGATAGCAGGTCACCACTGTCACCGTCATTATCACCGTCATCATTACCATCAGCACCAGCAGCACCTTTGGTTCGTTAAGGGCTCTGAACCTATGGACTGCGGCAGTAACATTACTGCTGGCTTTCAGCTCTGCTGTGTCAGAGCCTGTGAACACAAAACACACGTCAGCAAGGCACACCGTTTCCATGACAACTACCTTTTGGAGTCAGCAGAGAAACAACATGGAAACAGACATCTTCCAGAGGTTCTGGTGGGGTTTGAACATGGCTGAACTCCTGCGCAGACTGTGAAACCCAAGATGTACTGTCAGCCATTGAAACTCTGGGAGCCTCCCCCCACCCTCGAGGTCCACAGGAGTGCCCACAGGCAGGGACTAACACCCCACCTCATCTACGTGCCTGCATCTTCCCCTGTTTGTAGAGCTCTAGCTTCAGTAACCTCAGTGCCTAGAGGCTGATCTGGACCAGCCACCATGAGGGCCAAAGTGAAATCTGTTAGTCTACCATGGTGACAGGCAACCTTCAGCCAGCGGTGGTAGGGGGTGACCCACACAGAAAGAACCTGGTAGCCTGCTTGATCTGCTCTCAGACCCCTCCCCTCCCCCATTCATCTCTTCCCATCTAGGTCCTACCTGGAGCTACAGAGTGACCTCCTTCAGGACACTGGCCCTCACCCATCTTCTTCCAGCTCTGTCAGGGAGTGGACATTCTCAGGTCACAAAGGGTAGGCATGTCACTTGTCCCATTGGTTTCAGGGCCAAGGCCAGAGAACTCTCCCTGGACTCACACAACCAGTGGGGAAATGTTAGTGAGAAACTCAGGAGACCTGGGCAAATAGTTAGTTCTTTGAGCTGTAGTGATCAGTGGGGGACCAGGGAGACCATGGTGTGACCTGTCATTTGTTTGCACAAGCTAGTCCTCTGCCACCCTGTCTCGGACCATCCAGGGACAGACAAAGGTGCTTCTGAGCAGAGGCTGTCCTTGCCTTGAGGAGGAGGGCGCGCGGGGGTGGCTGGACGCGCTGTCTTCCAGATAAAATTATGTGCTTGGGGTTCGTCAGACTTAGGCCTCATTCATGCACTTCTGTTTGCTCAGTCAGCCGGCCCTGTACCTTGTCTCCTGGGACAGGTTGGGGCCTTGCTGTTCTTCCAAGGAGGTGATCACATAGTCTTCCCTCACACCAGCTCTTCTGTCTCTTCCTGTTCTCAGTGCCCACTCGCATGAGGCTGAGGTCGGTACTTCGGCCTTGCTGTGTACTCTGGTCATGTCAATAGGCCTCTCTGTTTCCTCGTTCCATTGTCTGCTTCTTAGGTCAACTCAAGGGTCTAATACGGTCCTTCCAATACAACTCGACTCTTTTGCCAGTTATCTCCCCTAGGTGCTTTGGTCCATCAAAAGACATAACTGAGCATGTTCGGAGCAGCCCCAAGTCAGTAAGAATGCATGGGGCTATCCTCAGGAGAAACCAGGATCAAATTAAGTAAGAGTCACAGACTGAAGTACTATAGGGCCATGAACAGCAAGCACCACAGCCTGGCTGCCTCTCACAAACAGCGTTGTCATTCGACCAAAGGCGTTAGCCCATCCCGTGAAATTCAAGATCAGGCAAAGCTACTTTCAGTGATAGATCTTGGGGAGACACCAGGCTGGGGAGCCTTCTGGAATGCTGGCTGGTGTCATGCGTATGCATACAGTGGGGCCATCACAGATGCCTCTGAAGCCTGTGTCTCAGAGACAGGACTCCCCCAGTTGTACTGGTCCTTGTCTGTTCACAGGGTCCTTGGAGGTGGGCACCTAGCTGGGGAGGTGGGGTGGTGTCTGAAGTGAAATTCCAGGCCTAACTTGTCTGGGGAGGCCCTGCCTTGGAAGCATGTGGCCACTGGGCTTCAGCTCCATTGCTACGACCCCTGGAGGGCCATGCATGTTTAAGAAGTACCCTTGCCATGAACACAACCCATGTCTTGCTAGGTAGAATGTAGTGTATATGAAGCCGGGCCCTAGACAGGAGCGTCAGGCAAGGTTGTGTGTCAGGGTAAGAGAGAGAGTGATATTTCTATTGTGCCTCCCTCACTGGGCAACTTTGGACAGGGTAGCATGTGGGCCTTAGTTTCCACTCCTGGGAGGGATACGTGTGTGTGTGTGTGTGTGTGTGTCTGTGTGTGTGTGTG